>NW_025065069.1:0-220259 GCF_019049425.1 Lizanozyma spartinae
GATGAATGGGAATACTCGACTTCTTGTGAGTCAGATACTACCAGCATCCCTCCAATGGACTCTTCAACAAGCACTTTCTTAGGCCAGGACACAACAAGCTACTTGACTTCTGGCTCTGTTATCTATGTCAGTGATAGCATACCCATTGGTACAATTACTTCAGATACTACCCCAATAATAAGTGATCTCCCAATCAATGAAAGCACATCACTTGAAGGAGATAACGCTTCTTCGACTGATAGCAGCGATGAATGGGAATACTCGACTTCTTGTGAGTCAGATACTACCAGCATCCCTCCAATGGACTCTTCAACAAGCACTTTCTTAGGCCAGGACACAACAAGCTACTTGACTTCTGGCTCTGTTATCTATGTCAGTGATAGCATACCCATTGGTACAATTACTTCAGATACTACCCCAATAATAAGTGATCTCCCAATCAATGAAAGCACATCACTTGAAGGAGATAACGCTTCTTCGACTGATAGCAGCGATGAATGGGAATATTCGACTTCTTGTGAGTCAGATACTACCAGCATCCCTCCAATTGATACCGTTGATCCCACAACAAGCGTCTCTGGTTCGGATATTTATACCAGTGTCAGTATGTCTGTTGGCTCAATTACTTCAGATACCCTTCCAATATTCAGTGATCCTTCAACCAATTTAACTACATCACTTGGAGGAGATCCAGTTTCTATGTCGACTGGTTCTGAATGGGAATACTCTACTAGCTGTGAAAGTTCTGAATTATCAACCACCTCTGCTGTTACAACAGATCCTGAGTCATCGTCATCTTATGTTGTCTCAACAAATCGTGAGTTATCCTCATCTTATGGAGCGATTTCAGTGGACACCAGTAGTGATTCCGATTGGGAATACTCTACCAGCTGTGAATCCACAGAAGAATCAGTTACTACCACTGGAACTTACACCCAAAGTTTTACCAGTGATAACGGTTGGACAACTGTAAGCTCTTATGAGTCAACCGACATATTGCCTACTGATTCTTCTGACTCTTGGGAATACTCAACACTGTGCGACACTAATACTGACACTGAAAGTGGAATGCCAACTGTGAGTACGTCTACAACCAGCATTGATGTGAACACTTATACAAGTGATACCATTACTGCAAGTAGACCTTACACTTTAATTTCTTCTGTTGTCAGTGGTTTGGAAACCGTTGTCACCACAGTGGTACTGAAGGGAAACCAGAAGGTCACTTCTTATTACACTTCAACATTACCACCACAAGTCATCTACACAGCTGTTAGAAATACCATTGCCAGCGAGTATGCCTCCGTTTACGAGACAGTGATAACTTCTGCTGTTAGTGAGATTACTCCTATTATTGCAACCATTACTACAACCCCACCAGCTGGTTCTGTGAAGACAGTAACTATTACTGAAACATTGACTATCGTTAGAACAGTTACTATAACTAAGACTTATAGTCATGGTTCTTATGTGACTGAGCTGTGTGTGGAAGAAGGTGATGATTGGGACTACACTCAAGACAACAATGGAGGATCTAGCGGAGGATCTAGCGGAGGATCTAGCGGAGGATCTAGCGGAGGATCTAGTGGAGGCTCAAGTGGAGGCTCTAGCGGTGGATCGAGTGGAGGATCTAATGATTGGGAGAACGTTTGTGAATGGGTTCCTTATGGTTCTGAGGCAGGGTCTGGATCAGGCTCATCAGGCTCCGGTTCTGGATATGGATCTCCAGGCTCTGGCTCCTCTGGTTCCGGTGGTTCTGGTTCCGGTGGTTCTGGTTCCGGTGGTTCTGGTTCTGGTAGTTCTGGTTCTGGTGGCTCAGGTTCTGGTGGCTCTGGATCGAACTCTTCAGGTTCAGGATCAGGTGGTTCCTCAGGTTCTAATGACAATGGTAATAACGATGAATGGGAATGGTATTGTGAGACAGATGGTGACGTTACTACTTATTTCACTAGTTACGCAACTAACGTGAAGACATACGTAAACACTGTCGCACACACCTCCTACTACACCACCACATATGAACAAGAGCACACCTACACCTCAACTTCAGGTGGGAAGGTTATCACCGAGACTTCTGTTGAAGACATGGCGTGCGAATTGACAACCGTGATAACGTCATTATCCACATCTCTTTCTACTTCCATCTCCACAAAGTACTTAAACTCCACCAAGGCTGAACCAACTTCAACCAGAACAAGCAAATCATCAACCGCCAAGAGTTCAGGCTCGCAGTTGACTTCATCTGCTGAAACATCATCAGACGCAAGCTCCATCAGTGGTTCACAATCTTCTGGTACTAGCGACTATTCTAGTGCGACCGAAGCTCCATCTCTGCTGGCTCCTTCAAGCTCATCGGACTATTCTAGTGCATCTGGTTCGAGTGTTGTGGAAGCATCCTCATCCTCTGAGGCTGCTTCCTCATCACAACCAACTAGCAGTGGTGCATCATCAGTTGCTCAAAGTTCAAGTTCATCTGAAGCACCCAGCTCATCAACAGCAACCGAAGTTTCATCTAGTGAATCTTCAAGCCAACCAGCAAGTTCAAGCGCACAAGAATCATCCACATCATCAACATTGTCTCTTTACAGAAGAGATGAAGAAACACTGCTGGTTACGGCGACTGTACAAACTAATGGGGCGTTGCGGGTTTCAACGGGCTCCACGGTACTTGTTCTCTTGACATTCATATGTGTCGTCTTAATGTAAGAAACGCTTGCAATTGCTATCCAACCGTTTTTATACTTTTTAAATACTTAATTTTGGGTGCAAAAAATCTGGTAATCCCACAACGTTGACTTAGTTTCTAATGTAGTACCTGAGTATATACACTGGCTAAAAATATAATTATAACTGAACAAGGTAATAAAGCTTGTAAACATACAATTATAACTCTTTACTACTTAACTCCTACTACTGTATGTTAACACCACCAGTGAAGGTTATTCACATGCTTAGACATGAGAGTCCTAAACTGGTCACTTTTCACAACAAAAGATACACACATAAGAATAGGTTCTTCTTTACCATCAGTGCTATAATATATATGGGTCTGTTTAGTTCATGGTAGTTACATCACTTATTACAGCTCTTGAGGTACACCAGCAGTTTTGTATGGGGAACACCATGAGAAGCGACTCAAAAGCGAACTTTTATTTCACTCCACAAAGCGCGACACAAAAGACAAACGGAGTTCACCAGTCGGAAACTATCGCCACTGGTTCGTACTTATATAAGCCGCCGCTGCCTAAACAAGATCACATAGACCAACTGAATTACGGTCGACCATCATGGACCGACAGACGTTTTTCTTTATTTTGTTCTTGTTCACGTTTTACTATCTTCAATCGGGAGCAGAACAAGTTCAACCAGATGAACGACATGCGTTGCACAAGTTTGAGCAACAGTTGAAGGATGCCAGGGAAACATTGATGGAGAATGAGTATTGGAAGGGGTATGGGAATCTTACGGGATTTGAACTTTCATACGGAGATAATTTAAAGGGGTTGAATGTGAGTACATTTGAGTTTGACCCTGAGGATCACCCCTTTGTTGAGAATCAAAAGTATTCCATTTTACCAGATGATATAAGAGATGAGATCATCAAGTTCTGGGTTCCTGATGGAGGCGATACGTCTAATGATAACGAGGCAGCTGCTTACTTGCTAAACATATCTGGAACAGCCTATGGAGAATTCGTCAGAACCAAGAAAGACCTAAAAGATCAAGCCCTGTTCAAGCCTTTACCATTGAAGTTACCAAAATATTTACAGGATTTTGACGATGAATATAACCGTGGACAATATGAGGATTCCAAAAGAAGATACGAAGAAGATCCTGATCATAATCCACCTCCTGAATATTATCAGCCACCACTGCTTTTAATGGGTAACTTGACCACTGGTACATGGAAGATGTCTTTGAATTTGAAGAATTCTGACTACAATTTTCAAGACGATAGAGTTTCAAAGTTTGTTCAAAAGAATCACTTGACAAGGATTGATGACGCAGTTTTGGTCAAAGCAAATATCAACATAAAAGATACGACTGAGTCCGAAACTCACGAATTGGATACAGAAGGGGTATATTTCCAAGATTCAGGATGTATGGTAACCACTACTACCAGTGGGAAGTTTTTTGGTTATAATGCCTTACCTCATTTTGCTTTTGATGCTCATAACTATGATTACTATAACGATTCAAAAGTATTATTGGCACAATTAATTAATCTGACCGATTTTAATAAAGAAGTGTCAATTGATACAATGCACACATATTTATCCAATGCTAAAACCACTTGTGAATTTATAAATTGGTTTAAGTTTGGTAAGACCCAATTTACCAAGAACCAGTTGCGGGCAATTGATGAAGAATTAGAGAATCCGCAAGGTATTCCTCTTCCTTCAGAACTTCCTCAGTTGGTGATTACAGACTATTTAATGTATTCACCTGATTGTGGGATCAAGATCGCCTATCATGCTTCGAATTCAGATACTACTACGGATAAAGGTATCTTGAAAGGTGATAGAATAGAAGTATTCTATAAGCGAACACGTATCAATCTTACTTGGTTCTTTGGACTTTCCTTCATCCAGTTATTACTTTTCCTCAGACAGATCAAACGACTTCATACCCCAAGTGCTTTGAGTAGTGTTAGTATTGCTACCATGTATACCATTGGGCTTTATGACTCAATTTTTACTATGGGATTCCTTCTTTTCAGTCCACTTGCAAGCAAGTTGTACTTGTTAACCACGGCCATTGCAATTATTAGAGGTATAATTTGTGTTTTTGAGTTCATATTTATAGTAAGGTTGTTAACTGCACAATCCAATGAAAGAGGATCATCTTGGTGGGATATAATGAGAGGTGGATTTACTTCGAGCTCAACAAATGAGCCATCTCAGGTAACTGAGATTGAAACGGATGCTTCCGCAACGATATCATCTTCACCACCAACAGGAGCCCAACCGGAGCCCAATGCTCCTACGGGTGTGCCAGATGCACAAGTGGTGTTTACTGGTCCGGATGAGAATTATTATTACAATGGGCTTATGGCATCACTGGTTTCACTTACTATTGTTTTCTTTTTCATGATAATTCAGGTATCTTATTGGCGTCGGTCATATAGACATGCATTTGAGTTTATTGCACTTTTCATATTCAGTTCACTATGGTTCCCTCAATTTTTACGATCCACTGTTAAGAATAGACGATACTGTTGCTTTCAATGGGAATTTATATGGGGGATGTCCATTATTCGCTTGATACCGATCTGGTACATGTTCTTGTATAAAAATAACCCATACAACCATTATTATAGTCCTGTCACTGCTGGAATATTGACAGGGTATGTATTGGTACAAATATTTTTAATAATGTTACAAGAGCGGTTGGGTGCACGGTTTTGGGTCAATGATAGATGGCTACCTCAAGCATTTGACTACCAACCTATTATGTCTGTTGGAGATATTGAAAATGGGTTTGCAAGCGATATCTTTGCTAACATGACCAATAACACTGAAGGCACTACTACCACCACCACCACCACCACCGAAGAATTAGATAATGATGGATGGTTGGTTTGCAAGACAGACTGTGCTGTGTGTATGAATCCAATCGAAATACCCTTGCGTAACGATAAAGATGGTCTGATTGAAGGCAACAAAAAGAAGCAAAGTGCACTCAAACGAATGTGGAAGAAGAAGAGAGACTACATGATAACTCCATGCCACCATATATTCCACCAGGAGTGTTTGGAGGATTGGATGAAGTATAAATTACTGTGTCCCATATGTAGAAACAATTTACCTCCTATATAGAAGTGTATGGATCAAAGTTGCGTTTTAGGTTGTCATTTTGATCATGACTGTTTGTAAAGGTCCTGTGAGTTCACTCGGAGAACCCAGGAATAGTCGAAGCGGGAATTGCCGAAGTAGCGGAGTTTAACACAAACAGAGATTATATAAGCTTTCCAGTCTGATGACACAAATCAATCTTTCTTGCATTGGTAAGGCTTAGGTATAACCGGCCAACAGCCACTAGAATTATTAAGCAATATCGTATAGCATTTACCCATGTCACTAATCAGGTATTACGAATACTAAGCGGGGTTGCAAGCAACTAAGGGAGTAATAAGGAGTTAAGGGAAGGACAGGACCCGGATCACCACATACAAGACTAAGGCGTAAAGGGCAATTGGTATCATCGTACCATTTTCGCAGCCATTCATACCGACAATCTGCAAGGGACAAATATTGTGGGGGCTTTCGGAGAAACGATGGAGCTAAGAAAGTCCATGAGGTAAGGAAATCCGTTGCGGCAGGTTAAGGAGGTTCCGGGGGTCATGTTATATTCTGTGGACAAGCGAGGCTTGAGGACAAAACCAATGCTTAGCACAGAGACAGGCGTTGTATCAAATTGCTTGACAGTTAACCGAGTATGAATATATTGGCATTTGGCTCCAGTGCCATGTGAAGCTCGGCAAGTATGTACGACCTTAATAATACCAATACATATGACATGATGATGATCGGGAAGAATGCATTGTTAAGTTTGTGTTGTGCATGATATGAAAAATCAGCGATTAGGTAACTGCTTACCTAACAATTATCGGGTTCTTATTGTTAGCAGCAGCTTCACCACATAATACGAACACTTGATGGGCTTTCTATTGCACATGACAATATTTGCCTGCGACATGGTCATCATAGTACTAGATAGCGACACATAGTACTATATTCTTCCGACGCACCCAAAGACAAAAAATATATGAGTCGATTTTCAACTCCAATGGACCGACCTTAGAACTCGGGGATTGAGCCGGTTTTGTGTAACTAACATATGAGCTGATTTTTGAACGGTATATACCGGAAAAGAAATCATGAAAAGGAATGTTTTTGACCACCAAGCCGAAGTTCACCGTAGCGACTCCCAATTACTATTAGGAGATTGTGAATGGTTTCTTTTTCTTCTTGTACTGGTTCCATTGTTAGTGTTGAGTTTCAGTAGTATCATTTTAAGTGAGATTATCGTTTGTGTCACGCTGTGATTGTCTTCTGCAATTTCTAAGGTAGGAAAGACTTTTGTTTAACAAACTTCTTTTCCCTCTTCTTCATCCATAGTGAACTCATCGGACGATATAACATTCTAAACGTGCTACTCAGTAGATACAAATAGAACCAACTGCTATCAGTAGTGTGAATATTATAGTGGTGATGACAGAATACACCACCAATAACATGGAGTACTTTGCCTTTGACGATGCGGATATGTTTCTCGACTCCATCTCCGGAGCTATAGGTGACGTATCACCATCTTCCATTGGAACATTGGAAAATGATGTCAACGGTTCTGCCAATAGCGGAGGAGTATCGATGTTTGAAGAATCAAACGACGGAACGTATGGCTTTATGCCCACAATGATTAAGAATGAATCTGTTTCTTGGAACGAAGAAATGAACCAAAATAATATGTTTGGGGTTATTGCTGAACAACAACAACAACAATCTTACCAGCAACACCCTATGCAGCCACACAACAATTCAATATCCTCAGCTTCTTCAATGAATTCTTCTCATGGAGATTCTCTATTCAACGATATGAATGTGCAATCATCGCAGATGTCGAGTCACTCATATTCCAATGAGTCAAGTAACTTGACGCCAGAAACAAACATATCTGTTTCTTCGAACTATACATCCCCAGTCAACATCAACACTTTGATGACGAAGACCTCTTACCGGAACGAATCAATGGGTGCGGAACAGGTTGGTTCTAATCCTGCTTCCGAGGTGTCTTCTCATACCACCACACCAGGAGGAGCTTTGGATGGTACCACTCGTTTAATTAAGGTTGAATCTGGTCATCTTGCAGACGAAGATGAAGAAGATATTGGCTCTGTTAAGTTGGAAGAGTCTACTACTACCGCTGCTAAAGCTTCTAAAGGTGTTGCTAAGGGTAAAGTCTCAAAGACCCAAAAGAAAGACAAGACTTCCCATAATATGATAGAAAAGAAATATAGAACCAATATCAATTCAAAGATATTAGCCTTACGAGATGCGGTTCCTTCTCTTCGTGTTGCTGCCGGTTCAAAGGACGTTTCTTTGGCTGACTTGGATGGTTTAACTCCAGCTTCTAAATTGAATAAAGCAAGTGTCTTGACAAAGGCAACCGAATACATTAAGCATTTGGAAAGAAGAAACAAGATTTTAAAAGATCAAAATATCCAGTTGCAAAAATTAATCCAAGAAGCCAATTTACACCCTAATGGATATCGTCATATTCAATCGGTTCCTCCAAATATGCAACAACAGTTGCCTCCACCTCAACCTGGTACATTTGGATATGTTCCTTCTCAAGCTAACGAGCAAGGGTTCAATTCTTCCCCAATTCAACAATCATACTCCAGCTCATCTAACGATAATAATTTTGCTTACTCAGCTGGTACCGAAGCTTATGAAATTCCGCCACAAATTGGTCCACAAGGTTTCCAAATGGTACCTCCACAACAACAACAACATCAGCAACATTATGGTCAACAAAAGGGCTTGGGTAACAAGCTTTTGATGGGTTCCATGGCTGCCATTATGGGTACATCATTATTTGGTGGCGATAATGGTGACTTTAAGGGCTTGAGCGCAATCCCCATGATGTCGCTGGTGTTACCCCTGGCTGTCTTACATCCTTCGCCAATGACTGTACAGTTGTGGCATTTTTTAAAGATTATTGTTGTTCTCGCTTCACTAACAAATGTTATAATGCCATACATCAAGAGCCTTACATCTGCCAAGAAAGCTGACCGTTCTAACATTGACACCAAAGATGATGAGAATAGCAATTTAGTGATCTTGAAGAACTGGTTACTTTGTCGATTGGGATTGAGCTTACCTATTTGCTTATCTGAAGGTAAAAAGCAACAAATTTTGCTGAAGTTAAGTGGTGAAACTGTGGATAAGGATTTATTGTACGACTACATCCAATTATCTAGCAGTGAAGTTAAATTTGAAAACTGTTTCTTAACTTTATTGGTAGGCAAGATGTTAGTAGCGCAAAAGCCATGGACATCTAAGTTTATTGATCGCCAATTATCAGTGACTGCATCTCTTATGCTCAATTTGGAGTATAGAGGAGATAATGAATCCTTAAGAAGATTGAGTACGTTAGTTAAAGATGTTGACGGCTTGGGATTATTTGGTGCTGACTATTTAGTGAAAAGATTGATGAATTTGTCAAAGAATATTAATATCAACACTGATATCAATGATGGACAAAACCATCTCAAGTATATTGAAGTCTACCATGAGGAATTATCAAGCCAATCCAGCTCTTATTACAATTTGGTTTTGAACTGGAGAATTTTGGATATCATTCACTTGTTAAACTTGAGTTATTTGAAGACCATATCCGTTGGAGAATCCACAGAAACTCTTATTGCAGACTTGAAGAAATTGAAGAATTTATTGGATAACGATTCCGCGTTGTACAACTATTATAGCATGTTTTTCACTATTGTTAACTGTGAGAACTCCCCAGAGTTGATGAGAGACTTGCATTCCCATGTGGTTAAACTATTGGAATCTTTTAGATTGATCAGAGAAGGTCAAGATTTGACTGATCATGAAATCTTGGACACAGATGATGAAAGAGACACTAGTGAAGAAGATTATGAGGTTGTAGATGGCTTTAAACCAACTATTAATGAACAAAAAACATTAATAACATCCTTCAACATGGTTAATGCCGAGCAGTTTATCGTCCTTACCTGTTCCACATGCATGAAGTACTACAGAGACGGGAAATATTCCGAGGCCTTGAAATTGTTGAAACATATAAAAAATGTGTCACTGAAGAGCAGCGAATCAGATTTACCATCCTTATCATTTATTGCTTTCACAGCTCTTGTTTCATTAGTAAATGAGATCGTTGTTGATAACAAAATGGAACTTGATGAAGCCAGCGAATCGATTTTGGATGGCACCATCAAGTTACTGAGGGAGTGGTTAGATGAATCGTCTTCATTTATGAATGTAGACTTGAGGAATAGTTTACTGGATTTAGTTGTGAAAAAGGGTATGGTTTTAAACGGGATTGGCTTAGATGATTGTGACGAATAATTACAACAAACAAAGGGTACTACGATACCAAAATATATTTTTTATCATTGATGTTAGTTTTTTATTTAATTGTACAATAATTGTTACGCTGAATGTAATATAATACGTACCTCTTATATAATACGAGGGAGGTTGCCATGCAGTGCATGAGATCTTTATGGAACTAAAAGAATTGAAGTGCATTAACGCATGATAAGACCAATTGCAGAGGGAGGCTTACTAGAAGTCTTCTTTTGTTGACTATTAACATTGTTCTTGTGTCGAGGATTTCAGCCCATTATGTTTTTGCCCCCACCCCCTTATGTAATTTGACCAAATGTGGATGTCAATTATATGGAAGTAGTCAATTCAATTGAGACTACAAGCAGGATGCACAAGACTGAGGGCTTGCGGACTTCGTCCCAAAACGACGAAGACGCAGCTTAATGTATGTCTGTTCATCAGTAGAACGTAGTGCTATGCAGGTATCGGACCCTATACCCACCAACCATAGAAAAAGCATGACTTTCAAGAATACTAGTTCTAACACGCCTTGTTAGGTATAGAATAGCAAGATGATTATTTATCCTTTTCTTGATGCTATGTTTTGACATTGGCTGACATTTTCAAACGAATTGGGCTAATTTTCTACTGCTATTTATAAATGGTGTGTGAAAATAGTATGGATTTTTAGTATCCCTAAACAGACATTAGTAAATGGAAATTATAATGTCCTATGTCTGGTTTGAGCCACCGTGGCTGTAACATTCCTTATATGATATAACTCTAGAACTTTTTGGTACATTAGCATAACAAAACAATTTTTAACGAATCAGGATCGGTTTAGGTTGCTTTTATATTGAAACGGGTTTCGGACTTTCACATCACGTAATTGAGTCGAGTGCTAAGTGTTTGATTCGATTCTACTCAAATAAACGGCTTCTGTAAAGTACAGAAGCTTCCATACATACTCTGCAAGGGAATGTACACTATACGATACAATACACCTTTTCATGTGCGATGCACTATCACTAAAATTAATATTCTCATTTTACATGTTAAATCCATGGCATCTTGGACTAAGTAATTACCGTCATGCATTAAGTTAGTTTACTGCATCGACTCATATAATATTACTAAAGTAAGTGATAACAATCGGAATCACAACCTACAATAGCCATATAAGTTATGACCTTTTGAAATTTACCATGCCCTCCCTGGTCTCGACAATAAGTTCCAATGGGTCTGAAACAAATAGTTAAAACGTATCCATGGCTCGTATCCCATCGCTTGTACTTGATAACGGCGTTTGATCCCACCTTGATTTGGTTTTGAAACACTTCCAATGGAATGAGTGTAAAAATAGTAACCAAAGCGGGCTCCTAGCGGAAATTGTCCGACAATATTTGAAAGCAGTCATTTACTTTGTCTACTAAATATAGTCATCAACATTTCGGCTAAGCCAATCCAGGTATCGATTGCACGGAAAATAGGACGCATAATTCCGTGGTTACGCATTGAAGATATGGATATGGCGGCAAATGCAATAACTTTAGACGGCTTGCCTGCGCTGGAAGTTTAAAGGCAAAAAGTAGCAACAACTTGCAGGATTTGTGCTTGATTATTACCTTTTTAAATTCAATTGCGTTTACTAGGCATTGACTTTGAAAGGGGTAGGGAGTTAAATCTTGCTTTGTTTCAGCACTTCGCTCAGCTCTCATGCGTACCTTTCCACGCTGTTGTGGATTATATTATTGCTTTGTTCATCAAAATATGGAGAAGCCCATCACAGGACAGTGCATAGTCCGCATGATGGCAGCAAAGTTTCGGATTTGTTGACTATGCTAATGCTCCAAACGTTGTTACCAATGAATCACAGTTAATCATGTAAATTTAGTGCCTGAAAAATTGAAAAAATAACCTTTCTAAGCATTTGAGAGAATGCAATTACTTTTAATAATTGAAACACCTTTCAACTATAATTAGGGGTCATTAACGTAAGTAGATGCAGATAATGGGAAGGTTCAATATAATTTTCCATTGAAAAGTTGATAGTAAATAAGGTTTTAGCAAAATTCGAATGGCTTCATTACTGTGCATAATTTCCTTTTGAAATTTCCGTTTCTTTCTTTCTTTCTTTAAATGGCCTTGAGTTCCAGGTAAGGGATCTCATTGTGACTCCAAATCAAGGCTTCTAATTTCCCCACCAATTACAAGTTTTCTGCTAGTGAGGGTTGTCCCACGTTACCAGGTACGAGGTGCTAAAAATTCTAGTAGAAATGCATCAAAGAAACTAAATTGCCAGATGTTGTGGGGTTCCGTCACACTCCCCTCCTAGAAAGGCTGATGGACTAATGCAGTGTATTCTTGAAGGGCGTAAAGGATGCACTCCTGTTGGACATAGCCAGATTACAGACAAAGAGAACACCACTAGAAAATTTAAGACTTCATAATAAACAATAAATCAAGACTAAAACTCATGAAGGAGTGTGTCGGATTTTTTTTTTTGGTGTCAGATTTCAACGTTTTATGGATTATCTGCACATAACGCGGGAAGTAGGTTATTCTTGAAAAGGCTCAAAGTAGAAGCCTTATGCTGGCCTCGGAAGAACATTCACTAAATTATTAGGATAACAACAGCATGTGTCTGCGCCAAAAAAAAAAATAATAACAATAAAAGACATTCTAATATTTAAAGATATATAAACAAGAAGATACTTTGGAAACTACAAATCTCTGACGTATATGATGAAGTTAAACTGTATTTGTTATTTCACGGAATTATTTTATAGCATTAATGGAGACAAATTTCATATAAGTGTCAGGTTTGTCCATCTGTCTGATCAAGGTGTCTTAGTATTGTGGAACCAATGGCTAAATGCACATCTGCAGTCCGTACGTAGCACAAACCGTCATATCTTCTGCAACTTTCCTACAGAGATTGTTCGTCCCCTACTTGTACTGTAATAAGCTTGCCGACGCGACCTGGACATGCAGCTTGTTAAAAACAAGCCTTACTGTTATGTTGAAAGAGACAAGCTCTCACTTTAATAGTACTACCTGGATCGTTTTTTTTTGGGGGGAGGAAGAAGGTTTATAAAAGCGTTCATTTCCAAAAATACCATCACCGTTTCCCCATCTATTAGTGAGAGAAGATTATTGTGGGCAACGGCTTCCCTTAATTCTGTTACTTTTTATCTGAAGCAACTTCATTCTATTTACAATAATTACAAGTGTCGTCATTTAGTCTTACACACGGCGGCACCCAAATCAACAATTCAATTCCATCTAACTTTTCTTTGGTCCTCTTCGAATGGAGTTGCAACTAATTGATTCCAACCTGAAAGCGGAGAGGACTCTGACACTACTAGGCTTGCATTTATCATATTTCCCACAATTGTAGTACTGAACATTGGGAGTGCTATGTCTGATGGTGAAGGCGGCTCACCACAACAAAAAAGCACTATTCTATATACGGAACGAGAATACTATATGCTTGTGAGACCCACTTGGGAATCGGCTGAGTTAAATGATCCGACCCAGGTGCACAAGATGCTCAGAACGCTAGTGGATTCTCATCTCACTCATGCAATGGGCCTCAAGAACTTACAGAAACGGGAAGTCAAATTTAGTGATATGCTTGTCATGAATAATGACAATAATGACACTGTGTTTGTACTACGTACTAACTATGAAAACCAGCAAGTTTATTATGGATGTTTAAGACACCAAGTGATTGAGTTCTGTCCTATCTCAGCTATAGCCATCTATCTCTTTCTGAGGTTCCATATTGGAGACGACTACGGCTCAATTGAGCTCTATGACTTCAACGAAACCAAACTCTTAAAGGGGAATAACAAGTTGGCCAACATCTCCTACAGTCAACAGCATAAATCTTCCCTCCGAGTGTTGGAATTGAGCCAACTCGATGCTTCCAAAGTCAACTTGAATAAACTCATCTGCAACACCGACTCCTCGGCCAAACCCATTCTGAACGACTTGTACAGCTTTGACTGGGAAGTGCTTCATCAGAGAGCAGGGCTTGGTTCAAGAGATCCTCTTGAAAGACAATCAATAGGGGAAATACCATCGAGCATACTGGATGAAATCTTTCCCTTTTTGAAGTCTCCAGATAATAATAACGACTCTAATTTCAAAGAGGTGTTGGATTTCTTGAAAATTGTCTTGATTCAAGATATGCTCTACATCAAGAAGAAATACCCTGGTCATCCTCTTTCCCTTCATCCGATCTTCAACTCCAGCCAATTCAATGCCTTTGCCATGGAGAGAGAAAGCTTCATAAGGGAAACATTCACATCATCATTGTACTTCTTAGAAAAGCAAGATATGGCTCAACACACTCAAGCCTTCCCCCTTTCGACTTCAGGACCAGATTTGGGGTTCATTAAGGCAGAACTTGAACGTCTTGTGGAGCATCAAACAAAGATCAAGAATCTTCTAACCATGTACATTAATAACTTGCGGAATTCGGTCAATGGGCTTTCCATTCTTACAAGTCTCAGTTCTGGAAACAGTGGAATTGTAAGACAAAGCATCTCCGGCATAATTCATACGTTAGACTTGTTTGAATCCAATTGTTGTGATTCAGGCGCAGACATGATTAACGAGACATTGAGCAAATTGAAAGGACAGTGGAGTTCAACTGAAACCAGGCCTATAATAAATCCACAGGTTGGAGGAGCCTTAGTGACACCGAGTACCGACGATGTCAGTGGAGAGTCTACGAAAAGCGGTATCTTGCTGGCCAATAATCCCTTACAGCTGACTACAGATTATTCCCGATCCAGCAGTCGAACTACATATGATGCCACCATGGAAGACGTTACTATGGAAGAACAAAAAGTCAAAGTCATACTGCGAGGAAGCCCGAGCGCCAGTACATCAGCGAATAACTTGGTAACGGAAAACAGAATAGCACCAATTTTCTTGAATCGGATTTCCAAAGACCAGACAAAAAGAGACAGAGCACTACGAAGAAGATTATCACGACAAGCAACCACTTTATACGAGATGTGGGATGATTTCAAGTCTTTAGAAAAGGAGTTGAAAGATAATAATATTTCCGTAACTGAGTGGCTTAAAACGCATGGATCTTCTGAAAGACAATTTCGACATACAAGAATGAAAATCATCAAATTTATCGAAGAAGAGGCAGCAAAGAAGGCCGTACCAGTGGAAACCATAAAAGAAAAGTTGCAGACAAAAATGAGAAATAGACAACGTCCATGGACTTTAGATGAGGTTCAAAGACGGTTAACTGCATTTAAATCCATCCAATTAGATGATTAGCACAATTAATTGCCTCGGTGTATAATTTTCGGTCAATTTTATAGAGTCTTTATTATTCTTTGTTAACTTTTCACTACGACGGAAAATTTAATTTAACACCGTTGGTTATTATTGTATGTTCATTCTCACTTAAAACAATCTCTGTCCCAATTGAGTTCTGAATTGTTCATGTTCGTAAATGAACCCTTATATTTTTGTCGCTTTGTTAAAGTTTATGACTATTATCAATTTGTCTATAACACGGTTATACTTTAATGTCTGAAAAATATAGTATGTCTCAAATCTAAGCCACACCAAATAAGTATTTGATTACGACCTTATCTCAAGTGCGGTAATTGAGAACAGAAAAAAAATAAAAATAGCTGCGTCTGAACGCACACTGCAACTACCAAGTTCTATGGCATACAAGGTCTTTGCCTACAGAATGCCAAATATCAAAGTTAGAAATGTTCACTATAATGAAATAATGATAGTTATAATTACTTGGTGTAATTCGTGGGTACCTTGCTAAGCCTGGCTTCTGTTGTTTTTGGTGTGTGTGCTTTGTTAATATGGTTGCAAAAAAAACGTCCCAAGAGGAGTCCCATAAATGACAGAACACGTATTACTCTCGTTTCAGTTGACGTCAACACGAAGTACATGGAGCTGCTTACTCTTGCGTCTACGTTTGAATTTTAACAACATGAATTGGTTTATAGAACGAACTCATTTGATAGAAATGTCTAAACAATATGAAATATTTCCCTCCGACAATTTTATTTACACAGATTTACTGTGCAGCGAACATGGCAAATTACTGCAAGCCACATATACAGGACAATTCTATTGCATATGCATCGTGCAAAAAAAACGTGCATGCAGGAGCGAACTTAAGGTGAACAGGTATATATTTCAGCCGAAAACGGAAAAATACATTAGATAGTTAACAGAGAGAAAGGCAGAAACAGACATTACTGTGGAAAATTCATTTACTAAAATATATAAAGGCTATTATATATTACTTTAAGGCATTTTTATGGATTAGGAAAATATCCCACCAATAAAGGTAACAATGATCGTTGAAAATTCTTCGTCCAAAAAAACATTGTGTTTACGAGACACTTTGGTGGTCGGAGTTCAAATTTACCAAAAACGTTAATTGGTATCGCTCTTAATACCTTCATATATGTTAAGCCCTATCATTTATTCTAAAGGTCAATGGCATTAAAAGTAAAAGGTTGATATTCATAGCCTTCACCTTCAAAGAACTTGGACATTGCTTCAACCCAGTGTAATCTTAAAGAATGTAACATGGCAGATGTACCTTCCATCAACACCAAGATGCAAACTGTTAACAGGAACCACATGCCAAATAACACCACCGTCATAAAGATTCCTTTGGTTCCTGTGGTTCCAAAAGCATTTTGAATGGTCATTGACCACAACACCGACGACAATTGAGCATGGGCTAAAGATAAGGCCCATAATCTCAAGTAAGATGCTGTGTGACTAACACAATTCAAACAGAATTCAATTGTATGAATGACTTGATGGATGACAATGTCACCAAAGTTAAAGTCACCTCCACCATGGCCACCCCCTCCTCCATGAGCACTGTGGTGCATTTGCTCTATGTCGTTGGGGAATCTGAACTCACTGTTCTCATCATCGTCAGTTAAGATTTCAAAGTCTAAATCTTCTTGGGGTATATTGTTTTCAAAATTAATTGCTTCCTCCTCTTCATGCATTTGAAGGTTATGGGACATTTGTGACCGAAGATCGGAATATCCCAATTCAATGGCTTGTTTGTTCTGTTTCCTCAATGTCAATGGTTTATACAAGAGTAACCAAGGAACACAGATTAAGGCTATGGCCACCAAAACCAACTGTATATACTTTTGACCTCGATATAATGGTTCTTCGATGTTACCTGGAGAAAGAAACATGTTGATTAACATGTTTAACAATCCAGGAGGTTGCCAGCCCTTCCCAAGCCAATCAACAGACCATTTATATATAATGGTTAAGGTTAAATAACCAAAGATACTTTGCATAAACAAAAATCCTGGTATGAAATTCCCAATAATATCGACTTTGGATTTAAAGAATCGATAATTGACCAAACTGAAGAATAGAGAGTAATTCATATGAACAAATCCCATCAAAATCGATAGTTTCATCTTATAAGAATTTGTGAATAGTAAGTTATTCTCTGCTCCATGCCATGCCCAATCAAGTCCCATCCAATAAGTCTTTCCTGGAATTTTCTTAGCTATTAAAGTAATTGCACCATCACGAGCATATGAGTACCCTTCAGGAAATTCCCAAGCCCATCCAGACTTAAATATAGTCATTGATTTGGAAAAAATATCATTATAAATGAACCCAGTGTACATCGAGAAAATCCCCATTAAAAGTAAAATATACCTACCGTTGAAAGCCATTTCAAAAATCTCATCTTTATTCCTCATCAGACCAAAAGCCTTCTCGTTGGAAACAAGATATAAACTCATCAACGAAAGTATAAACCCATGTCCCAAATCACCAAACATAATGGCAAACATGAATGGGAAAGTTATAATGGTAGCTAAACCCGGATTGACCTCTTGGTATGTGGCTATTCCATAGGCATCAATGATCAGCTGGAAAGCCGAAGTGAACTTGTTTGTCTTATGGTAAGTAGGTGGAGTTTTGTTAGTTGATAATTCATTCATAACGGCCACAAGACTTGTACTGTAATCCTCATCAGTATCATCATCAAAAGGAGTATATCTATTATGTGGGTTCACACTGTGATCTTCATCATCATTCCCTAACACAAACAAATGATTATCATTTGCTATATTAACCAAAGAAGGACCTCTTATTAGCTCACTACCACTAACATTATTATCATTTAATTCAATTGACTCTATCAGATCGAACTCTGTTCCAATCAAAGATCTGCTTGTTTTATCTCGTACCAAGTTCTTGATGATTTGACGGGTGGACCAATATTCAGCTTTAGGTATCCAACCTTCCCCCACTAAACATCTTCTGGTACTATCTTGATCAAACATGTTGAGAGTATCATACACCATTTTCTCTCGTTTAATGATATACGCAAACTTAGCAAATGAATCTTGTAGTAGAGTCAACTCCGTACGTAAATGGTTCAAAGTCTCTTCAATCACCGTATTTAAATCTCCTATCTTCAGTGTGAGTTCGTCCAACGTCTGCAACCTTACAGACGTCCCACCTCGAACGTTATCAAAGACCTTACCATTCAACGACGCAATGATCTTCAATGTCCGCAGCTTTAAATACTCACCATGAACATACACAAGAATCACATTCTTGTAGACTTTTTCGTCGGCTGTAGACCCACCACCATTGAACTCTTCGTCCTCCATGGGAATGTCCTTGAAATACATATTCCCTCTAGTGGTTCTCCATAAGATGCTCCGCAATATAGACACCTTCTCTCTGGCCAAGGAACCAACAACCATATTAAACCCAAACTCTTCCATCAGTGTGGCCTCTCCTGCCATGCCTTCCTCCATCAACACATTAGTATTGGAACTGTTCAACAAATTGGCCGCCTCTTCAGGAATATCTTCAAACAGAGACATCCGGGAACGATACTCGTCTCCTCCCCCCAATAAGCTCGACTTTTGGAAATCATTAACGGCAATTACAACATACTTATTCTCCTGTAAGGCCAACCGTTGACTGTCCAATTGGTTATACGCTTCGTCCAACTGCTTGGCCCGGTCATAGAACTCCGCTACTTGGCTCCGAAGTCCGTCCATCTCCGATGACGTAGGTAACCCTATGCTGTCTTCATCCAAGTTGTAGTAGGGATCGCCTTTGCCTACTCCATGTTTATCGATAATGTATCTTAGATGACTCAATTGGGAGTCGGTGGCGTCTAGCTTCCGTATCTCATTGACAAACGTCCTTTGGAAGGGCGTAAGCTTCAGGTTCAAGTCCCGGAAATGAACACTCCCCGTCTTCCCTAACGCATACACCATATCTCGAGCCAATTCAATGGTGACATAGAACTGGACCAATCCCATAGGAGCGGACCGGAAGATCGCTTCCGAGTTTTGGATGCTGGAAGCTCCGGGACCTTTACTGTGTGAATCTAACAGTATTGGCATTATTCCACTGTTGATATTACTAATATATAAACCTGTAAATATAGTAGGCTGTGTGTAAAGAAAAGGTACGTGTTTGCTTTGTACAGTGTGTGAAATTATATAACGTCAACCACTGCGCTACCATCTAACGCAATCGCTAACGAAAAATAAAGCGCTACCATACATTTCTCACGGAGTGCGTGTACATACCAAGTATATCCTATATAGTTAACACCAAAAGGTGTCAACTGGTTAACTTAATAGCCTTGTTTGCCGTCTTCAATAGTGTTACCTTAGTGGTCTCAATGCGTTGGAAGCAGCTAGCTAATGAATGGTTAGCGTTACCACTACTACTAGTAGTGGCAGTGGGAGCAGCCAATGATGAATGGGATCAACTGCAGCTCCAATCACAATATGAGAAGCTCATATTAACCATGAAGCAAGTGCCTTCGAAATATGACGTCAACAACAAGGTGTTCAACAGAGATAACTTTGAGACTTCGTTCCAAATCCCACCATATGATTCGTCAATTGAAGATTATAAGTCTGTCAAAGGCCATACGACCAATATCAATGATACAGTCTTGAACAGTGTGCTACCACAATTAGAAGCCTTAGCCACCAAGAGATTTGCTCCAGCCATAGTTGATTTGGCAGACATTTATATGTTTGGTAACTATTCGGTACCCACCAACTATCTGCGAGCTTTTGAACTCTATCAGGAAGCCTGTACGATTTCTGCCAATGGTCATGCCAATTTCATGCTTGGATTCATTTATTCCACGGGGTTATTTGATTTGATTCCTAAAAATAAAGAATTGGCTATCCTTCATTATACCATCGCCTTTGAGAACGGTGATCCTCAAGCTCTTTTAACCTTGGCATATCGGTATCATCATGGGTTGGGTGTGGTTCCAGATTGTCAAGTAGCCCATTTGTACTACTCTCGAGCAGTACAGGAGAAATGGAATGATTATCTTAAGATCCAATCCACTAATAACAGATATGCCAATCAGTATGATATCAGTATAGCTGATTTTAAAGGTGGTATGTTTGGATCTGAATTAAGTGAATCTCCTAAAAGTTATGAGATAGATGAAATCGCTCTCATGAATACCTTGGATAAATATAAAGATTCAACTGACGATCCCAAACTTCATCTACTAGCAGAATTGTATATCACTGGACTCTTGTATTTTAGAGGTGATTTCTTGAGACATAGTGACTATGACAAAGCCCTTAAGTGTTTCCGAAGGTGTGCTGCCCATGAGGTTTCCAATGATTCACATTCTTACAAGCCCTTGATTAATCGGTGTAATTATTATATTGGAGTAATGCATTTAAATGGTTGGGGTGTTGAAAAGGATGTTGGGGTTGCCTATGAGTTGCTTTCTCTGTCAACTATTGGATCTTTTGAATTGGGGAATATGTATGAAAACGGTTTAATCATTGACAATCATCAAGACCCAGACTTGGAATTGGCAATTGAACATTATAATGCTTCCAAATCAGTGGACGGGTACTTGGCCGTGTATAAGATATTGAGATCGTTATCAAGATTTGAAGAAGCAAAGAAACAATTGGAGTTAATTATAAACTTACCCAGTGGAAATCAATATTCTAACTCAAAAGCTCTTTATGAAATTAATAAGTATTGGGAATTGGGGTCCTTGGCCCCAGGTAGTTCAACCCCCAAGCAACTTTGTGAAGTACTCTGTGCTCAATATTTTAGAATCATTAATTTGGAAACGGGATTATTCATGCCTTCATTGGATTACGCCTTGAACGAATTGATGTTGGGTAACTTCAAAAATGCCCTATTGGGGTATCTGATAGCTGCTGAACAAGGAATGCTTTATGCTCAAATCTCTGCAGCCACACTTCTTATGCCTGAAAGACCAATGTCTAATCAAGTTATGAAACATTCTACTCCCAAAATGGACACTAAACAACAAGCAAGATTTCTAGCAGGTATGGAATACCTTGAATTGGCTTCTTCGAGACTCGATGTAGACTCGACTATCTTATTGGGAGATATTTTCCATAATGGATATGAAGAAGCAAACATAACCGTTGACCATCATAAGGCTTATTCCTATTATACCTTAGCAGCCAAATTGGGTTCACCTCATGCTTTCTTCAATTTGGGATACATGTATGAGTATGGTTATGGTCCTGCTAATAATACTGTGGATTACAGTATGGCCAAAAGGAACTATGATGAATGCTTCTACCATATAAATAGAAGATCTCACGAGCAGAAGACCCAACTCAATACAATCCCCGTGAACTTGGCGTTACTTCGAGTTCGTCTAAAGCATTTCTTCAGCAGCACCAAGAATGATCTGAACAAAAGCTCTTCATGGTGGAGTGCCTTATTTTCTCAGCCAGATAGTGTGGTTGTAGAAACTCAACCTCGTGGTGATGAGTTCCATCAAAATGATGCCAACGGTAATGATGGTGATGATTTTGACAATGACAATGATGATGGCGGAGAATGGTTCTTGATACTTTTTATTATTGGTATTCTTTCCATGCTTTCTCTCCAGATGATCAGACGTCGACAGAATGGTGATCAACCTAATGCAAATGTTGATTTCCAAGTCCATTTTGTTGCTCTCTGATAATATAGACCAATAATATAATGACTATTAGACTCTGGTTCATGGTTGTTGTGACGAAGACTCAAACGAGTAGACCGTACTTGCATTAGATGGTAATTGATATACCCAGTGGTTATCTTCAAGTAATTGGACAAAAGCTTTGGTTGTTTGACACCCCATTAATGTGGATCTTGACCCCAATATCACAAGCTTACTCTTCGCTCGGGTTATAGCAACGTTAACTCTTCTCCATTCTTGAAGTAAATCTCCTACTGTCTTTTCAGTATTGGATCTAACAAGTGAAATGATAATGCAATCTTTATCTCTACCTTGATATTGATCAGCAGTCAAGATCTCCACTTCAGGGTACGACTTCAAGTCTCTCTTTAAAAGCCGAAGTTGTGCTCTGTACAACGAAAGGACCCCAATACTTTGCTGTCTAACTCCGCATGAAACTAGGCCCATGACTATTTGCTTGATCAACAGAGCCTCTCCAGGGTTTTCTATCTTATCGCCAAGCTTGGTCTCCATACATGCACCACTGAGATCATGGTCTAAAAAGAGAACACTATTCTTGACATTTGTGATCCACTCAAACCATTGATCAGCTTTGCTCGTAGATGCACAATTGGTATCGATTTTCCGGGGACATTTAATTTCCAATTGCCTTGAAGCAACAGCTTCTGAACCACATTTCAACTTGTGTTCATAGATCAAAACGTTGGTAAGCTTCATGATATCTTGGTTCATCCGATACTGCTGTGTGAGCTCCACCACACTCTCCGGATGCTTGGTGGCTAGTAACTTGAATAGTGAAGTGGAGAGATCCATTCTAACCTGAGGATTCGGGTGTTGTACCAACGGAGGAAGTTGGAAATGGTCGCCAACCAACACAAATGTCTTGCAAAACCTTAATGGACCTATGCTTACGGGTAAAGACACTTGGGATGCTTCATCGATAATACAATAGTCAAATTGGCGTCTCATGTTGAATGTCAAGTCTGAAACCCCAAGACAAGTTGTGGCTACTACCAAAGGCTTGAGATAGAATCGTTGGAAGCTCTCATAAGAATCGACTTTGGTTTTTTCATTTGAGTTGAGGACGAACCGTTGGATTTTAGTATGGACTCTTGATACTGGGCCAACCCGTAAAATGTCTATTCCATCCTCATCATTATCAACATCATCATCTCCAATTATCTTCAAAAGAATATTGTCAACTGCTGAATGAGTATAGGCAGTCAATAAAATGGACTTTCCTTGACTCACAAGGTACTTGATCAAATGTACAATAACTGTTGTCTTGCCCGTTCCTGGCATTCCTAAGATCAACGCATAATCCTTTGAGGTGATCACCTTATTGAATGCTTCTCCCTGTGCTTTATTGAGGCCCTCAGGTGGTGTGACACTTAATGCTTCATCGAAAACGGGCTTCTGTAATTCAACTATCAGTGAACGTCTTTTGGAATCTCCATCTGAAGTGAATAAGTTAAGGATGTTGAATCTAGCCAAGCCTAACCCATGGAAAACAGGATCTTTGTCTATTCGGAATGGCGTTCGAACCTGAGATTGAGTTAAGGTTGTAATGGTATGTTCACCTTTATGTTCCTCCTTATATTCTGTATTAAATAACAGTCTTCGTGTGGTTACAACAATAAAATCTCTTCCTATTTTAGAGACAAACCCCTGGCCAAGTCCAAAGTGACCCTTCTCATCACTGATAATAATCTTGTCTGTTTTCAGGAGTTGTGAAGCCATGAAACTCCGGTCCGCAGACTTATCAAGCCTCATAAAGGTATAGTTAAATTCTTGTGGTGGTGATTGAACACAGCCAGTAATCTTTAATCCTCCAATGCCCTTGCCATCAGTGGCTTCTCTATCTTGTGCTGTCATCTGCCATAAGTCCCTTTGACTTTTCCACATATGAAACTCTTCTTTGCTTATAAGATCAATCCAATGTTTGTAGAATTGCTTGTATAAAGGTTTATCATTCAAATGTTCCGTTAGACTCTCATATAAAGAACTGTCAATGCCACTTAATTCGGCAGTACCGTCTTCAGATAGTTTATTTATGGTCATGCAATAAGATTGTACCTCACAGCGATCACATAATGACAGTTTCAATAACCCCGGATACTTTTCAATGTCAGATTTAAAGAATAATGCCAATTTATTCCGAAGATTCACTAATGACTTCAAGTCTGAATGTCTTGTCTCTTCATACTTGGTTAGTTTCTCCTTCGTGTACACCAATAGAAACCCCTTCACATCAACATCATAACGATCTGCGAATAAAAGAGTATAAAGTGACGATTGGGCCAAATGGGAAATATTAGGTCGACCACTTTTAATCTCCATAGGTAACAAATATGAACCGTCGTCTACCTTTGCCATTAAGGTACCATCCACCATTCCCTTGATACCATACATTGGAGACCAGATATTTTCTTCCACAGCCATAGCTTTCTCTAAGGCGAATTTCACTTGCTTACCACCTGATTTTGGTATAGAGCTTGAAGGCTGTGTCTTATAATACTTTTGAAACCAAGATTCTAAATAAGGAAAGCAAGCTGTCACTTCATTTCTGACGATATTGACATCGGAATCAATGGTGAATATTTGCTCCAAATAATTTTCTATTTCTTCATCAAGTAAAGAATTCATATATTCATTAGTCCACACCCCATTCATAATGCAATCTTGAAATATTCGATGAGTGATGATTCCAATTATTAGAACTGGTAGAACTTCACCAGGAAATGTGAATCTGGATTTTAAAATGGTCTTCCGTTCACAGTAAAGCAGTTCTGCCACTGTTGTTGCTGAAATCAAAACGTCTGGATGCCAGATTAAAAGATTTTTCTCGTCATCAATAAGATTTGGATGCATGGGATCAGTTATTATAACGTGAATAATGTCATTAACCTCAAAACTAAGACTTAAATATTGACCTCTTAGCAAGAGTTTTCGGGTTTTCTTTTCCGAGTTTATGATATCCAAAACAAGTTGATCTCTCTTATGATTTTGGAAAGTATATGAGGATGTAGTGATGCTTTTGATTTGGTATCTGTTAAACCCTTCTCTATGGAAGGATATTTCAGGAGTGAAGTCCAAAGTTTTTTCGTTGAAAGAAGCAAGTTGAAGTTGTTCAAACCGTTTCACACCATCATGGAATGAACGAGCTCTTTCAAGATCGCACGACGACGACGACGACAACGACGTCTTGTTCAACACTGGGCGTTTTTGAGAAGGAATACTCCCCAGTAGAAGCTGATCTAGTTCACTATTATTGGAGAAATCAGAGGAATCTTCATCATCTGTGTCTGTTTGTTGTTGTTGTAAGTTAGCTGCCTTCAATGGTGAAGAACAATTGTTGGTAGAATCACTGAAATCTCCAAAACTCATATCATCTAATAATATGCTATTTATGGAATCTGTTGGCGCTGATTTGACCTCCTCATGTTGGTTACTCTCTTCCAACTTAGTCAACCAATTCTTCAAACTTCCCCCATTAGATCTACTTTCTTCTTTATACAGTTTAGTCTTACGATCCAGCTTATTCACATGATGTAGCTCATGTCCTCCCCCTCCAATATTGGAGAACCCAAACCCATACTTATGGAACATCATATCATTCGTCAATGCTTGTGAAATATTGGTATTGTTATTGTTATTGCTATTGTTAATCACTTCAATAGTCCCCTTATTCAAAGGACTGGAATTAGTATCACCTACTTCATTCCTGTTCGGACTCTGTTTCCATCTAATGCCATCAAAACTGTCGTCTGAGCTTTGCAACGCCTTGACCAACTTTTCATAGTTATCCTTTGTTCTTGTTGATGCTGATGTGGCTTTGCACTCTGTTTCTTTGCTGCCTCCTCCTCCTTCTTCTTCCTTAACTCGATTACTTCCTCCTCCTACTATAGTGTTAATAGGTGCAAAGAAATAACGCGTACGCTTCTCACTGGCTGCTTTTGATTTCTTTACGGGTTTCTGCGGAGATAGACTCAAACTCCGTTTCTCCATAGCATTTGTTCCGTGACCCGGATTCTATGCACATGTATATATAGTTATATATATACCAAGAAGAAGTTACTGTGCTATAGCTTTTAGCATCCAAATCTCTAAGTGAATCAATTCCTATGATCTGCGTGCCCCCACCATATGGGTAGCCCCAGTTTACGTGTTACACAAAACATATCTCATCGGGAATTTCTCTGCGCTACCATTCTGCACAAGGCCCCCATCTGAAAATTTTCCATCTCATCGACCCTCCATCGTTCCTTCTCTCTTACTATAATAATAATAATAATATACTTTTCTTCAACTTGATTAGTGAGTATCCAACCATGGCTTACATTCTTACCGAAACAGCTGCAGGGTACGCCCTCTTGAAGTCAGCGGACAAAAAGATCCACAAGTCATCGAGCTTGATTGACGATTTGAACACCGCCAACAAAGTTGCTGAACAATTCAAAGTATACCGATTTGAAAAGTTTACTTCTGCTGCTAATGCTTTAGAAGAAGCTAA
The DNA here is from genome assembly GCF_019049425.1 of Lizanozyma spartinae. Taxonomy (NCBI): domain Eukaryota; kingdom Fungi; phylum Ascomycota; class Pichiomycetes; order Serinales; family Debaryomycetaceae; genus Lizanozyma; species Lizanozyma spartinae. Next base: position 26,636 of record NW_025065069.1, read on the forward strand.
TTCTGTTATTGAAGGTAAGGTGTCTGATAACTTGAAGAAATTATTGGAAGACATCAAAACTGATAAAAAACTGACTTTAATTGTGTCTGAAGCAAAATTAGGTAATGCCATCAATAAATTGGGATTAAACTTATCTGTTGTAGCAGATGCTGCCACTTTAGATTTACATAGAGCCATTAAGGAATTCTTACCTGAGTTGTTACCTGGTTTAGATGACAGTACTTTGAAACAAATGTCATTAGGTTTGGCTCATTCCATTGGTCGTCATAAGTTGAAGTTCTCAGCTGATAAGGTGGATACCATGATTGTTCAAGCTATTGCCTTATTGGATGATTTGGACAAAGAATTGAATACTTATGCCATGAGATGTAAGGAATGGTACGGTTGGCATTTCCCGGAATTGGCCAAGATCATCACCGATAACGTGGCTTACGCAAGAATCATTTTAACTATGGGTATTAGATCAAATGCTGCTGAAACTGATTTGACTGAAATATTACCTGAAGAGATGGAAGAACAAGTTAAATCTGCTGCTGAAATCTCTATGGGTACTGAAATAACAAATGAAGATTTGGATAATATCAAATCTTTGGCTGAACAGATTGTTGACTTTGCAACTTATAGAGATCAATTATCAAATTATTTGACATCTCGTATGAAGGCCATTGCTCCTAATTTAACAACTTTAGTTGGTGATTTGATTGGTGCAAGATTAATTGCCCATGCTGGTTCTTTAACTTCATTGGCAAAGGCTCCTGCTTCCACTATTCAAATCTTGGGAGCTGAAAAGGCCTTATTTAGAGCTTTAAAGACTAAACATGATACACCAAAATACGGTTTATTATATCATGCTTCTTTGGTTGGTCAAGCTTCTGGTAAGAACAAGGGTAGAATAGCCAGAGTTTTGGCTGCAAAGGCTGCTGTTTCCTTAAGATATGATTGTTTTGCTGAAGAGCGTGACGATAACGGTGACTTGGGTTTGGAATGTAGAGCCAAGGTGGAATCAAGATTAAGTGATTTGGAAGGTAGAGACTTGAGAACAACTCCAAGAGTTAGTAAACAAACTCCAACGGTTGATATCACTGAGTCAAAGACTTATAATGCTGACGCCGATGCCGCTGTTGGATCTGGATCTTCTGAAACTGAAGAAATTGAAGTCAACAAGAAGGAAAAGAAGGACAAGAAGAGAAAGAGGGATGAAGATTCAGAAGAAGCTGAACCTTCAAAGAAGAAGGAAAAGAAAGAAAAGAAAGAAAAGAAGGAAAAGAAGGAAAAGAAGGAAAAGAAGGAAAAGAAAGAAAAGAAAGAAAAGAAGGAAAAGAAGGAAAAGAAGGAAAAGAAATAAGCTTTCTTCAATCTCTCATCAATGATCCTCATCTAGCATTCATTCCATATAGGATTGACATAGTTTAATCTGATAGCACCTTAAGTGCTCTGGCTTACGTTTTTATCACCCTTTGTCTATAAGATTTTTGTTTCAAGTATAATGCACATTCAATTATTGGAAAGATTTTTAATCTAAATCATCATTCAAAGCTTCTGTCATATCTGTATCCTCATTTGAAGCATTATTGGTATTGTTGGTAGTTGTTGTAGTTGTAGTTGTTGTTAGTCCCGTGGGTTCAGTGCTGGTAATTGTAATTGGACCAAATGAAATAGACCCATTCTCCCCACCTAAAGTTTGAGCAATAGAATTAGCTGGTACGCTTCTAATGAAATTGCTCAAAGCATCAACAATAACATTTCCAATGGCATTAGTTGATTGGTGTCCGTTTGCATTATCTGTAGTTTGAGTACCTGATTCCAGTCCGCTTGCTGCTGATGTAGATGCTGCGGCTGCTGCTGCTGCCGCTGCTGCCGCTGCTGCTCCAATGGGAGTACCACCTGAAGTAGTTGTGGTATTGGTAGTTGATCTTGCTGTTTCGGCATCTCTTGCGGCTCGGGTAGCCCCAAAAAGTGCATCTGGAATACCATTGATGACTCTGGAAGTGTCTACAGGAAGGTCTGGACCCGTGCCCGTTGTTGCAGTATTGTTAGCTGCTGTAGGACCCCTGGGCAGAAATGCCAAAGGGGTGTATGGACTTGTGGTAGTAATGGCAACCGCTTCCATAGTATTGGCGCCCAAACTAGCTTGTTCAACCTCTGGAGTAAAGATATTTGGAGCTTGTGTATTGGCACGAGCCATAAGACTTCTCAGACCAGGATCAACTAACGAAACGTATTGGAAATAGTGATCATTTTCAGGAGAAACTGTCTCTCTATACCTATCCAATACTCGAATGGCATCTTGAACAATAGAATCGATTTCCAGTCTATCATCACCTTGTTGTTGAGAACGTCTTTCAGCAAGAGTGATACCTTGGATTAACTTCTGAACAAATTGAGGCAACAATTCTTGTTTCCTCTTCAATCTGTAAGTTTTAACCAATTCATCATCATCATTGCATGCTTCAAGAAACAGAGGTAATTTGGCTCCAGTATAATATTTCAACGCCATAACATAACAGCGCAATGCAAGCATCCCCTTACCCATATACAACTGACAGTAGCCCATTTGAGTCCAAGCTGGAACAAACGATTTATCCCTATCCAATGCTCTGGCCAAGTCAGTTGTTGCTTCTCGGTTACAATTTAACCCAAGATAAGCAATAGCTCTATTAGTAATTAATTGAGCCTTTTGACTGGTATCTTCAGCAGATGTGGCACAATCAATAGCTGTAGTATAAACTTGAATGGCATGAGCTAAACTCAGGTTAGACATCAAATTGTTACCCAATTCTCGGAGTTTCTTAACCCTACTTGATACTAAAGAAGGACTTCGCCACACCTTGCAAGTCATAGCCAAGGCTTCCAGAAACTCTTCGAAATAATCATCAACAGCAACACTTTGCTGCTGCTGCTTAAAGGTTTCAATGAGACTACGGACTCCATTTTCAAGGGTTGAAGATAAACTGATCTCCATCTCCAGTAGTGAGCCTTCTAAATATCTTATGAGCAACAGTTGAAAGGGAAGAGTAGACACATTCATTGATAACAATATCTCACCAAATGACTCCTCTAATTCCTTCGCCTTAATACTATCAATATATGACGTGTAACTTGATGACTCCACCTCTTTCAAAAGGTCCTCTAAAGAAGGACACTCCAACGCATCAAACACCAACACGTCTTCAAAACGACGTATCACCGATTCTATTCTAGGACTTCCCAACGAATCAACATACAGTGTAAGCCATTTATTGGACACTTGATTAAGGAACTCACCAACTGTTAGAACCATGATCTGTCTATCCATAGTGGATGTCAGGCTGAAGAGTGGATTGGGTCCCGTGGCGGCAACAAAATCTGTCCACATTTTCTTAATAGCCAATGAATAAGCCCACCTGAAGGCCATAGTGTGCTTTTGCTGATCCATGGCTGCTATAGTGGTGAATGATCAAGAGAATGCTTGGTAGTAATGATGGAAACAAAATTATACTTTAGCTCCGCAGATCTGAAAACGATTTTGTGTAACTTAGTGCGGAAAAACAAAACTTCAAAGTCGTGCAAAGAGTAAAATAAGTGTATCAGGAACTCATACAGTGGCAACTGGAAATTCCCTCTACTACAACTTGTTACTATAACCACTGATTGTATTACCATTGTGTATACTTAATATGCTTACTAATCAAACAGAAGCTTCGTTGCTATCCCCGGACAATTGCAAGTCGTCCACCAGAATCAGAGCTTTCTTACGGCTTTCAAGACTCGCCACTGACGATACCATAAGACAACATCTTAATGAAATACAACCTTCAGCTTGTAATGAGTACTTTCAAACTGTCATAGTACCTGCTTGGAAGGAAAGAAGCCATGCCATTGAATACTGCTCCGATTATGCTCTGTTCCTCAGACAGACGTCAGACAGTTCAAAGCTTGAAGGAGACAACAACGGGCATAGAACAGAATCAGACTTTGACTTACGTACTGATCCCTATGCTCTTAAAAACTATAACGAGCAATTGCAGTCACAGTATTCCCAATGTGATCAGATAGACAATTGGGTGCTTAATGAAAGAAACATTGAGACCATCATCAGAGGTCTGACGGAAGAGATCTTGAACCAGAAGTGCTACTACGGCCATTGGATTGAAGAGTTTAAAAAGAGTCTCCAACAGTAGTAGCACGTACCAAGACAGGTATTTTATGTATATAGTCATAAGCAAATTGCTTAATATTTATGAGCTGCTGCTGCTGCGGCATAGGCAAACTTACTCATAGATGACGATGATCCCAGACCATTGGAGCTCGAATTAGAGCTATTTTGGGCCATTCGAGGTGTCATTAGCAGTGGAGACTTGGATCTGGTATTCCCATCGTTTGTAGATGTCTTTTTAGTCGTAGTAGTGGTAGTAGTAGTTGTTTTGGGCTTGGGTACAACGTTGTTACTGTTGGTGGAGTTGCTCTTGGACTGCTGCTTCTCTTGTGGAGTCTTTTGTATGATATCTTTAGCTAGTAATAAACAGTCTATCCATCCAATGTTGCCTCCAAGAACAAGTTCTTTCCCATTCTTATCCACGACCATAATTGTTTCCTTTAACTTGGTTTCAGATAAAATTCTCTTTAAGAAGATCAAATCTCCACCTTCTTTATTCAACTCAAGTATTAAGTATCCGTTGGCTTCGACACTCTGGTCATTTTCGTCATCACTCAACATAAGTGACTCGAATTCGTAATCATACATCAGATAATCAGCTCCTTGGTTGGCCTTTAAATCTATCAACATCACCAATAAAGTTGAATCAATGAAAAGTACTCGGGCATGGTTCGTGATGACAGTAATGACTGGTTTGGCCAGAGATTTTAACTCACTCTTATGTTTCTTGATAATTGCTTCTATGGAAGAATCTCCTAAAGGTTCATTGGGTTTCCGATGCACAACCTTATGACTTAAATCCAGCTTTAATATTACGTCCATCTTCAAGATCTTCTCATTGGCATCAAGCAAAGATGAGATCTCCTTAAGCTTAATGTTCTTTGAAATGCCTGATTTAACTGGAATAAAACTATTCTGTTTAAGTTGTTGGTACGGATGTTGAACAGCACCAGCAGCAGCTGCTGCTGCTACTACTGATTTCTTCGCAGAAGAAGGTGCTTTGGGAAGCTCAGAAGGTGCTTTGGGGACCTGAGACGCAGGTGCTTTGGGGACCTGAGACGCAGGTGCTTTGGGGACCTGAGACGCAGGTGCTTTGGGGACCTGAGACGCAGGTGCTTTGGAGACTTGAGATGAAGATGAGGCCTTAGCAGCCTGTGGACTCCTTTGCTTAGTAGTATTATCTATTCTCAAATGGTCAATTGGAGGTAATGATTTCTGTAAGTTTGGTGGTGGTATAACATTGGAAAATACCGTTTTATGTCTTATATTCCTAGAACCTGGTTTTTGAGGACTTGGAGGATCTTTATTACTACTAGGATTATTGTCGTTGTTGTTGCAGTTGTTGGTCATTTGTTGATTAAAAGGATCAGGTCCAAGCTTATGTTTAGGAGACTGTGTAAATTGATGCATAGGTTGAATTGAAGGTTTAAAGTTGTTTGACATAACATTATTATTATTATTAGTCATTTGGGGATTCTTTTTAATAATTGTTGGAGGAGCATACGCTCTTTTAGCAGATCCAACAGCAGGAATAAAACTATAATCTGAAGAATTTTGGATTTGTGCATGTAGTTTTTGATAACTAGCAGATTTATTAACTGCTTTTTTCAATCCTGCTGGTGCCATTGGAGATCCACCACTATGATTTGGTGTTGGGGTGTACGGTTCAAACCGAGGAACTTTACGATTCCAAATGTACCCTTTATTATCCCATGGAATACCTTGAAACCAAGGCATCTCTTTTAATTGTCCAATGGTTAATCTCTTGCTTATATTATCCACAAGAATCTTATCTATAATTTCAATCGCACCCGGAGGTAAAGGGTAATTTTGACGATAAGAATAATTGACATGAACAATCTTTTCAAACGTCAAATACTCTGTAGCTCCTTTGAAAGGTGGAATCCCATTAAAGAATTGATATAAAATGCAGCCTAAAGCCCAAACATCAGCTTCAAATCCACAAACATTATCTCTTAATAGTTCAGGTGAAACATACTCTGCTGTCCCCACAAAAGACCCCCGTCTATTATTATTATTGGCAGTATTGCTATCATTTGAAGGAACTGGCCCATTGAGTTCGTCTAATCCTCTATAGTCTATATTCTCTGATTGAGGTTCTTCATCGATGTCAAGAAGCTTTGCGGCCCCAAAATCGGTGATTTTAAGATTGAAATCGTACCCCACCAAAATATTTTCGGGCTTCAAATCTCTATGGATAACTCCCTTCAGATGAATGAACAGTACAGCATCAATTAACTGGCACATATAGAACCTAGTCACTTGTTCACTTAGGGACCCATATTTACGTATAATTGATAAAAGCTCTCCGTACTCGGCGAAGTCAAGCACAAAGAATAATGACGACTCGTCTTGAAACGTATAATAAAGTTGAACTATCCCGGGATGCTGTTGACCCAACCGATGTAAAGTCTGCTTCTCGATGTTCACATACTTGATCTTGTTCTCCTTGACGATATGTTTCTTGGAAAGCACTTTGATGGCAAATGTCTTATTGGTATGAATGTCAATGGCAGAATAAACCGTGGAGTATGACCCTTCACCGATCTTATTACCAAATTGATAGTCATGCACCGATCTACTCAACACGTTCATTTTGGTCGGTGAAGGCCCGCCGTCGTATCGTGACATTGATACAGTCGTATGGAGTACTAGTATGGAGTACTAGTATGGAGTACTAGTATGGAAAGCACTAGCAGACAATGCTATCCCCTTAGTTGGTGATACTGTAGGTGATTACTCGGCAGCTGTATCGAACTGCTGTTGTTAGTTATACCATTTTGTGTCGTTTGCGACATTTAGGAGACTTTCTGTCATTATGTCATTATGCGTACCAACGAATCTCTATCACTACTGTTATCAGTCCCAGCGCTACTAGTGTCATTACTACTAGCATTACTAGGATGATCTCTTCTGCTATCATTCATATAACTATCTTCAATGCTGGCCTTATACTTGATTATATCAGTTATTCGTGTCCTGCACATAGAACCTTCTTAACTTATCTTGTCTAACTGTTACGCTTCGTCTGCCACTGGCTGACTGTCGCTGGCTGACTGTCACCGGCTGACTGTCACTGGTCTAACACGCCACTAATCGGACTAGCATGGACGTATACCGGCTGTACAATGGACAACATCCATTGCAATTATGTCGACTACTGATATCAAAATGGTGTTACTATGGTTCCTGTATATAATACCATTTCACTAACTGCAGTACCTTATTCTGTGATAAAGAACAAGTCTATGGGGAAGCTTAAAGTCACACCTGATAACCATCTTCTTCTGATGATTATGATAAATACAGCTGGGGGTGTGTGTCGGCGACATTTTGTTGAATATGTTGGTGTCAATATCCAAAAGAGACATTTCCCAAGACAACCCTGGACGACTGCAGCAGTGCGTCCTTTGAGATGGGCATCGTCATCTCAGACTGTCGTGATTGAAGATACACCCAACGATAAACTTCTACGCAAAGTCTTTGATGATCATCGGTTCTATGAGAAGTTTAGAGGTAGCAAAGACACGAACTCCGGTCTTTTCCGGAACTCCTGGACCACTTCTGTCCGCCAGTTTCCGAAATTTGCTGATTCTTCATTGGAAAGAGCCCATAGTTTAGTAGAGTCCATTGTTAATGCCCGAACAACTCAACAAAGAGTACAGATAGTCAAGAGATTGGATCAACTCAGTGACATTTTGTGTCGGGTCATTGATCTATGTGAATTTGTCCGAGTAGTTCATCCAACTTCAAAGTATGTGATTATGGCCCAGGAAACCCATGAGAAAATGTTTGAGTTCATGAACCAACTCAACACGCACGTGCCCCTCTATGAAGCTCTTAGAGACACGCTAGAAGATCCACAGTTGACCAAGCTTATGACCAAAGAGGAAATCAAAGTGGGGGAATATTTGAAGCAAGACTTTGAGCGTTCAGGTATCAACATGGACCCCACAACCAGAGACAACTTTGTTTCCATCACCAATGAAATCAGTGTATTGGGATCTCAATTCAGTGAACAGGTTCGTCTTATGGCCCATAGAGAATGCAAGGTCCCGAAATGGGCCGTGGATGAAATGAAGAACATTACTCTTAAGAATGAGATCATCTCTTACCAAAGTATGTTTAAAGACACACAAGACCATTACGTAATTCCGTTCCATCTGAATGTTCCGTTTAAGATCTTGAACGAGTGTGATTCAAGAGAAGTCAGGAAACAAGTTTGGATCGGGTTGCATGACACTGTACCAGAACAAGTGGCAGTACTTGAAGCGTTCCTTAAATATCGAGCCGTTCTTGCCAATATGCTTGGGTACCGTTCGTTTGCTGATTACCAATTGGAATATAAAATGGCCAAAACTCCTGAAAATGTCCAAACCTTGTTGAAGAATCTACAAGAAAGTTTACACTGTGGTGTGCAAGGTGAATTGGCTCAATTATGTGTTGATCTGGACATTGAGATCCGAGATGTTAAACCTTGGGATAGAGACTATTTGGTTTATCTTCTGGAGCAAAAGCAATTAAGGGCCAACATAGATAAATGGAACAATTTACCCTCAATTAATGAATACTTCTCCGTGGGGAATGTGATGGTTGGGTTGAATAAATTGTTCACTCAACTCTATGGGATTTCTTTGATCCCCGTGCCAACGTGTACTGGTGAAACTTGGAAGGAGAATCAAGTTCGGAAGATCCTGGTGTTTGATATTGAAACACAGCAAACATTAGGGTTTTTATACGTGGATTTTTGGTCTTCTAAAGTCCTGCCTTCTCATTTCACCATTGTATGTTCACGGCAATTGAACACTGACATTGGTAGTGAGTCTTTAGAAGAATTGACTAAGGAAGTTCAACTTGATGGAGACTATCAATTACCGGTTATTGCATTGGTGTGTAATTTTGCAGTATATGATAATAGTGACCCTACGTTATTATCATTTGATCAAGTGGACACTTTGTTCCATGAAATGGGCCATGCTATGCACTCAATGATAGGCAGAACAAACCTACACAACTTATCGGGCACTCGATGTGCAACAGACTTTGTGGAGTTACCTTCAGTGTTGATGGAGTTCTTCAGTAAAGATCCTCGGGTCTTGATGATGATGGGAAGACACTACAAGACTGGAGAACCACTTAGTGAAACATTGCTAAGCTTGCACAAGCAGAAACTGTCTGTTGGAAGCTTGCAACAATGTGAAAAGTTTGTTCAAAGTAAAATGGCTATTTTGGATCAAGCTTTACATAATGATCAAGTGATTCACCACTTAGAAGACTTTGACCCCGTCAATGTGTACCACAATTTAGAGCAACAATCCAAAGTATTCCCAGATACTTACTCCACTTGGTTAGGGAAAATCCCCCACTTGTTTTCTTACGGAGCAGTGTACTATCTGTACTTGCTTGATCTCACTATCGCCGAAAAGATATGGAATCAACTTTTTGCAGCCGAGCCCTTTTCTCGTCAAGCCGGTGATAAATACAAGCAAAGTGTTTTGGTTTGGGGAGGCACAAGAGATCCTTGGGAATGCTTATCGGACGCTTTAGACACTCCTGAGTTATCTCGTGGTGATTCGCATGCAATTGAAATCATTGCATCAAAATAATATGCAACAAATTAGACTAGCATGTGTGCCTTATCTTTGAGGCGAACCTTTGGTTTGTTTAGTATGAGTGTCTCGTATCTTTGACTCACCCCATAACTTGTATATAGGATATCATCCCTTTTAGAAATAGAAATCTCCTTTAAAACCAAATATGTACTGTCCCTTTACGGACGCAGTGATGGTTATTCCGAGAATTATTAAACTTCATATCTATGTCTGGTACGTGCACGACACAAATAGCAAAAACAAGGTAAGGCGTTTTCCTGGGTGCATTTGTTTGTGGGGAAAGTAGGTAGCCTAGCTGGCCTCCTTGATAGTGGTAGTAGTTAAAACACCTTGCGTGATTGATTGGGGTATGTTGATACGGTGATAATGATGTATGAATCAGCTGCCCAAATAATATTGATGATTCACGAAATAGTAGTCCTGCATAATCGCACTCGTACTCTTATCAATTGGTATTTTGAAGTGCTGCATGATTTGCCGAAATCATCTTAATTTGTCCAGCAGATGATAATAATAATATAGTTCGTTGTAAACATACATTCATAAGTATTGACATTTACCTTCAGTCATGATTGAAATTATAGTAGTGACGTTATGATTGTTACGCTGACAAACTTTCAGCATTGAGCACTGAAGAGTGGAAAAATTATATGCACCCTCGAATCTGCAAAAAAAGTTAAAATTCAATCCGGATAAAAGAAATAAACAAATGCCTCGTGCCTAAAATCTCTGCAGGATGCAACTCTAATTTTGGTGATACAAACAGCACAAAATAATACCAGTGGTGCTGTCATTATGCGTAGGTCATTCTGTTACAATAAGCGGTTACCCAGTCAACAATATACCACATAGTAAAATAGCCGTGCGTTTTCGTCGGAAGAACTTTTATTGGTGTGCAGAATCCTGCAAATCGCCTTGCGGTTCCATGCAGCTGATGGGCTGCATTGCCTCATAAACCAGAATGCCTTATAGTAACTCCCCATATCATTAGCTAAAAACACCAGTAAACCATAGAACAAACCCCATAGTTCCCCTCAGAGTATTTACAGGGAGGCATTTGATTAACTCACAAGATTCGAGCCGTAAAGTTCGCGTAGATAGTATTGATCGTTTGTGATCTCCAGGACCAAAATGGTTTGACAGTAAACGCTTTGTGGTTTCTTTTCTGTATGATGGTTTTTCTTTTTTACCCTATCACCTATTAATGATATCCAGGAATACATTCTTTGTCTTTGGAACTGGCGATAATTGAGTTTCCTATCGGCGGACCTTCATTACTCCTGTATTCGGATATTATATATATGAATGGTTTGACATCCCTAATAATTGACTTTTTTATTTGAATATTCTCTCAAGCATTTTAATTATTAACTTATTATTACTATCATCATGACTAGGAGTGACATCGAAATGAAGCCTGTTGCTTCTGTCGGCAAGGTTGCTTCTGTTGACTCCAGAGATAATTATTTCGATGGGGTGGAATCTACCAACTTGACAGGTTGGTCCAAATTTGTTGATGGTTTCAAAAGACAAGAAACCACAGGTGACACAGCTGCTGGTAAGCAAATGGCAAAGGCTATTTCCAAAAGACATTTAATCTTGATGGCTTTGGTCACAGGTGTGGGTACCGGTTTGTTGGTGGGTTCTGGTTCCAAGTTAAGAAACGCCGGTCCTCTTTTCCTTTTGGTTGGTTATGCTATTGTAGGTTCTTTCCTTTATCCAACTTTACAAGCTGCTGGTGAAATGGCTGTTAACTATTCTGAATTATCTGGTGGTTATAACAATTACCCAAGAAAGTTTGTGGACGAATCCTTGGCTTTTGCTATCAGTTGGAACTATTGTATTCAATGGTTATCTGTTATTTCCATTGAATTGGTCACTGCTTCTATGACTGTAGCCTTCTGGAATGATACTATCAATGCCGATGTTTGGGTGGCTATTCTTTTCACCGTCATCGTTGTGATTAACTTTATTGGTGCTAAGGGTTATGGTGAAGGTGAATTCGTCTTTGGTTGTACCAAGGTTGCCATGATTGTGGGGTTCATCATTATGGGTATTGTTATTGATGTTGGTGGAGGTCCTCAGAAAACATTTATTGGTGGTAGATACTGGCGTAATCCTGGTTACCATACCAGTTTCAAAGGGTTATGTACTGTTTTCGTCACCGGTGCCTTCTCTTTAGGTCAATCTGAATTTGTGGCCTTGACTGCTGCTGAACAAGAAAACCCCAGAAAGGCCATTCCAACTGCTTGTAAGTTGATTGCCTGGAGAATTATTGTTTTGTTCTTGGGTTCCTTGACCATGGTTGGTTTGTTGGTTCCTTATAACTCTGACAGATTAATGGGTTCTGGTGGTAGTGCTACCCATGCATCTCCTTATGTTTTGGCTGCAGAATTACATGGTGTTAAAGCAGTTCCTCATATCATCAATTCAGTCATCTTATTGTCTGTTACTTCTGTTGCATCTTCATCCTTATATTCTGCTTCCAGAACTTTGCAATCATTGGCCGATCAAGGGTTTGCTCCAAGTTGGTTCAACTATATCGATAAACAAGGTAGACCATTCAGAGCATTGGTTGTTTCTACCATTTTCGGTCTCTTTAGTTTTATTGCTGCTTATAAGAACCAAGAAGCCGTGTTCAACTGGTTGTTGTCTATTTCAGGTCTTTCCCAAATCTTTACTTGGTGGTCTATTTGTATATCTCATGTTAGATTTAGAGCTGCTTTGAAATATTACAATATTTCTTTGGACTCTTTGGGTTATAGGGCTTCCACTGGTGTCTGGGGCTCTTACTATGCTATGATGTGGCATGCACTTGTTTTGATTGCTCAATTCTGGATTGCCTTGTGGCCTTACAAGGGTCAAATGTCAGCTCAAAACTTTTTCCAAAATTATGCTGGTGCCATAGTGTTGATTGTCTTTTACTTTGGTCACAAGATCTGGACAAGAAACTGGAAGTTGTTCTTGAGAGTTGATCAAATCGATATCAACGTGGATAGAACCATCTTTGATGAAGAAATCTTGGCTATGGAAAGAGAAGAACAACAATTGAAGTTTAAGAATGGTGGAATCTTTTATAAGATTCACCAAGTTCTTTTGGGTTAAATCACAAATCATCATTATATCTTTATTTCTCTTTGCATAGTTTACAAATTTGTATAATATAACGACATTATTTATAAAGTTGCAAAATGTGTAGTCATGTGACAGTATTCTTTGTCACGTGCTTTTATGTCACGTGACTTACTTTATCCGATATATTTTCACGTCATAACTTAAACCGTTTATAGTCCCATTCATCTATTGCCTACACAATTGGTTACTACCAACGGATGTCTTCAATTATCAAAAGGTTCACTCGGAGCAGCAGTACCTTCAAGAACACTAATATTCTTCTGAAACCGGCTTTTGATCTCAAAAGGGTAATAGCCAACAAAGATGCCTATCTAGATTCCATATCTCGTAGAAACTGTCTACCAAGTGTAAAAGAGGGCCTTGAGTACATTCTAAACAATAGAGAGTTGGAGAAAAACATATCGTCAAGCCTCAACCAATTAAGAGCAGAAAGAAAGAAATTGGCTTCCACAATCAAAGGGAAGCAAGATACTCAAACGTTGGACACTTTAAAGTCATATAAGAAACAAATTCAAGATCTTGAAGTTCAACAAAGTGTCTTGGCTAAGACTCTTCATGATGCGGCTGATAATTTACCTAATCTTTTGGATCCAGGCGTACCAGAAGATCCTGAAGAAGGAACCGTGGTGGAGTTTATCAATTGTGATTCTGAGCTTCACGGTGAACAATTAAGACCGAAAGATTCTTCAATATACGATCATAAAACCATAGCAGAGAAGTTGAATATTGTTGACTTCTCAACTGCTTCCCGAGTTAGTGGTTCATCATGGTATTATTTGAAAGGTGATGGTGCTTTATTGGAACAAGCTTTGGTTCAATATGGTTTGAAGAAAGCTAGATTGAATGGTTATAAAATGCTCATACCTCCATCGATTGTTCAATCAGAAGTAGTCAATGCATGTGGGTTCAAACCTAGAGATCAAAACAATGAACAACAAGTTTATTCCATTGAAGGTTCCTCATTAGCTTTAACTGCAACTGCTGAGATACCACTTGGTGGATTGCATTCAAGTTCCACATTCCCCTCTAAGCAAGACTTTCCAGTGAAATATGTTGGAGTATCCAGATCCTATAGAGCCGAAGCCGGAGCTAGAGGAAAGGATACCAAGGGACTTTACAGAGTTCATGAATTCACAAAAGTTGAACTTTTCCACTTCACAACTGAAGAGAATTCACAAGAAGAATTGGAACAATTGAAACAATTCCAAATAGAAATCATTAAAGATTTGGGTTTAAGTGCCAAAATGATTAATATGCCAACAACTGATTTGGGAGCTCCAGCTTCTAAGAAATATGATTGTGAAGCTTGGATGCCTGGGAGAGGGGCTTGGGGTGAATTAACAAGTTCTTCTAATTGCACTGATTTCCAATCAAGAAGATTGGGTATCAAGCATATTGATGGTGAAAGTGGTAAGCTGAAATATGTTCATACTTTAAATGGAACATGTATGGCAGTTCCAAGAGTCATTGTGGCTCTTATTGAACAATTTTATGATCCAGCAACTGAATCAATTCTTATTCCAAAAGTCCTTAGACCATATATGGACGACAAGGAGAGAATAGTGAAGAATTAACCACCACCAAACTTAAACTGCATGTATAAAGTCATAGCTTCTGTAAATATTAATACAACTAAAACTCACCATCAGAATTATTAACTTCATCAAGTGATGGCATCACTATTGGAGTACTAACAATCCTTTTAGATAATGATGTTCCGGACTTTTTAGGTAACTCCAATGAAGTCAGAAGTCTTGACATTTGTTCAAAATGTAGATCTTTCACATTAGCTATCTTTTTGAAATAATCAGTATCCAATGTTTTCTTTAGCAATTGGAAATCGTTTTGTATTTTAAGTAGTTCATCATATTTCTCTTGATACTGACGGCACATCAAGTTATATTTATTCTCGAGAATGTCATGCTTTGATTGTAAAGTTTGTATTGAATCCTTCAATGCAAGTCTTTGAGTTAGTCCCAGTAGAATGGCATTTTGTTGTTCTATTTTAGCTTCAAGCGATTGGATCTGAGCATCCTTTTCGTTCAGCTGCATTGAAAGCTTATTAAGCAAATTAGCAGTAAGATCACCTTCAGATTTATAGTTGTCTAATTTTTGGAAAATTCCTTGTAATAATAACGTAGATTTATCATCTAATTTGACGTTTCTAAACTCACTAATAATTGGTTCCACAATCTCCTTTTGATGATCCAAATTAAATCTACTTTCAGCTAAGATTTTGATGCTCTTGGATAACTCAAGAATCTCCGCGTTATCCAAAGAAGACGAAGAAGACTTCGAAGACGCCTTAATTAACTCTTCCATTGCAAGTAATTTAGGTAGAATCAGGTTAAGTGCTTGAAGTAATTTAAATTCCAAATCGGAATTACTATCACTACTACCAATCGTTTGGCTCAACGACGTTAAAGCTTCAGAGATATCTTGAATCGTACCACTTTGAATATCAAGATTAGCCACTATATCTGATTTGGTGAAGTCAAATTTGGTACTTAAAGTCTCCAATTGATGTTTTAAATCAGTGGAACTCGTACCAACTTCATCACATACCTTTTGATTCAACGCCTCGATGGAATCAAATCGACTAAATATATTAGAAATATCCTTCTTGGTGGCATTGCCTTCAGTTATCACTTCCTTGGAGTAACTGGAGATATTCTCAAGAACCCGATTAAGATTCTCGTTATTATTTTTCAGTCGGTTAAACAATTGATCTATATCAACACTCGTTTGTTTGGTCTGGACTTCAATATTGTAGAGCTGGTCTTGAATGTCCTTGTGACTATGGTGAATGGTATTGAGATGCTCATCGAGGTTATCACTATGAACAAACGATAACTTCCCGGGTCGGTTGGGGGAAATGGATTTGAGTGTCTTATGAGATAAAGGCGACGACATTTCACCGCCTAGGTTCTCTTTATCAAACGACATTATGGAAAGCCCTAGATAGTAGTAGTGTTAGATACTACTGTAGTCAATATTTTGATCTCTTGTTTATACTTTTGGCGTGTTGTATGCAGGTTGAGTGCCTTATCGGGCAAGCCTTGTACAACCCGTCTTCAATATCGTGTATTTGAGTAAACCGTATTAATGTAAAGAAATGACATATACAAGATCACTTTATAACTATTAGATCAAATGCCTAATAGAATAATATACAAATAGGGTATATTAGTTTTTGTCGTTTGATTACGTAATACTGCGACACAAAAGTAGTATAAACTATCAAAGAATAAGAAGAATATCATCTAATAATGTTTGCGTACTTAATTTTCAATTTTTGATCCAATTGCAATACTTATCATAATATTTCATTTGCAAGCATCATACTTTTACCTAAAATCATATGTATTCTTACACAAACGTCATCAAATTAAATACCTAATTTACTCTTAACAGCACCGGTATAAAAGGATTTCTTGCCTGAATCATAAGTATCTGTCATAGCTGTACTCATGGAATTAGCATAATCATTCAAGGTTTCTTCTGCAGTATTCCAGGTGTCCTGGAACGATCTCATGATACCATTAGTATATTGATTGTATCCTTGTCCCCCACCAATGTTGGTGGACCTCTGACTACTCTGTTCATACCCAGAACCAGCCTTCATATCGGCAGACAAGCCTCCTCCCGTACTACCAGTAGCTGCAACGTATCCTGGGTGGTTAGGGTTAGCTTCAGGGCTAATATTGTGGGCCAATCTACTTTCTTCAGTCTTTGGAGGTCTTCTGTTGGGGCCAGCAATCAAATTAGCCAAATCTTTTGCACTAACTGCTGGCAGACCCTTAGCCCATTGTAACACATTCATTGCAGGACGAGCAGGAATGACAATAGCAGGATCAAATAATTGATCTGTAACCCGTTTACCCTTATAATGCTTATTCAAGTCCTTCAAATAAAGAGAGAAGATATCAACTTCATTTCCTCCATTTGAAACATAGAATTCCCCGGTTCTTGATAAGTGAGTACTCCTATGACTACCGTATGCAACCCGTGGACTGATTTCTTTAGGCAATTTGATATCAGCCAAATCACCAAGTGATGGTATAGTTGAAAGCTTCAAGAAACCTGCTTTCAGAATCGACACTAAACAAACCCCAGTTCCATGTATATCTACCACACCACATCCCACAATCCCTTCATCAATAACCTTATGAGCCAATTTAGTCTTGGGGGGTTTCAAAACCCTAAGATCATTATTGGAACCAAGAATCAAATACCCTGAAATGGGGATCCCTTGGCCTAATTGATGAAAGGTATCCAAAGTTGCAACTGCAGATGCACCCTTCTTACTCTCAATAGGAATAATGTGAGTAACTGCTGAAGAATCTACACCATCACCATTGCTGTCAATCCCCTTATAATTAAGATTGACCGTTCTCTCTGCAAAGTCAACCAGGAACCCACCATTGGGTCTAGGAATAATTTTAAAAGTCATGAAATGTCCTCCACCATTGGTACCAACACATAAAAGAATCAGTGAATAACCATCTTGTCCATATTCCATAATTGTAAATTCCACACTTGTTACAAAACATTCACCTTGAACAGTAACCAACTTCTCTTTAATGTCATCAAGATTATAGATGATTGCAGGCCCTCTGGTGATATCACATACTATCAATCTACCTGATTTGTAGGCAATAGCACCGAAACCAATATCATTCATCTTCAAACAAGTAATAGGATCATAATTTCCTTTAATTTGAAGTAAGAAGGATGGTAAAAACGTATATGTTGAAGCAAAGGACCCCAGAATCCGATCGGAAATGGAAATCAACTTAGCATTCCCATTTTGATGTTGAACAGGTGCCAGGGTATAATCAGTAGAAGGTTTACTGGGGATCAATTTGTTCACCTTGCCAAACTTACACACCACTACTTCTCCGTTAGCCAACCCCACAAGCATTTCTCTACTGGCAAAGGCAGTGGAAACATGAGTAACATCCATAGCTCTAGGATTCCCATCATTAAATAAGGTCAGAGCCAAATTTAATTGAACAATGCTTTCTGAATCTGTATTTTCATTTCTTGAAACATCACATAATCTCACATATCCTCCCTTGTGACCCGACACTAAGATTTGACGAACAGAATCATCATAATTCACTGATCTGGGGGAAATGGCACTTGAAGCAGCCATCCCACCTTTTAATAGGGTTCCAAATTTAGCTGCTGCACCGGTTCTTGAACTCAAAATTCCAAACCAATAGACTCGAGAAACAGTTTCAACCTTCATGTAAGTTGTAGGAGGATGCAATGAAGTCAATGTTTCAGGTAAAATCAAGGAATCTAAATCAGGTATTCCCATTTGCGTGAATGGTGATGTAACAAAGTAGATGGAACCATAGTTACTTATTAACATCATATAAATTGGGTTCTGATTCCCACCATAGTAAGGCATAAACGGAGAATTTATTGGAGTTATTGATTTTATAAATTCCGGTTCAACATCTGGTTTTGAAGTATTATTGAATTTGAAGCTGATTTGTCTTTGGCCATTTGTTGGAGTAGCATAGAATGCTCTTTGCTTATCATGAGAAGTCAAAGAATACTTCAATGTGTAACCAAAATCCATAATTGTTAAAGACAGCAAGTTGGAAGGATTACTATTGGCAACGACCAATTGAGTGTATTCTGCATCTTCTCCACATATCCATCTAACTGTTTGAGTTGGTCTAAAGGTTTGTAGATCTGGTAACGGGATAGGACTTCCTGGTTTATTTACCCCTGTTTCGGATCCAATTCTTGCTTCTATTAAAGTGGAATCATTGGCATCCCAAAAGGCAAGAGTATTGTCTGCATGGACAGTAACAACATGTAATGAATTTGGATGCCAATGGGCTTCAGTGATTTCTGAGATGATATCTTTACCACTGCCAAAAAGTTTCTTCTTGCCATTATTGGCAAAATGTTTGGAATATTCAAATGCCCTAGCAGATTTATCCAATCTGTATACAAAAAATTGTTTAATAGAAGCCGTTGCCAATGAATAGATGATAGCACAATGGGAATAAGTAAGTAAAACAGTCCCCAAATCTCTAGGATTCCATTCAATACCTAAAACAGGCAGTAGTTTTTCCTTTGGAAGAATTTGCTTCTGTAAGTTCTCCATTCTATAAGGTGTCAGGGTTAATCTATCAATATCATAGAATAACACTGACCCATTGCCTAAACCAATGATAAGCCAATCAACAGATGGATCTGTTTCAATGGACAGAATCATGCTGGGAGCATTATAAGCGCCAATAACATCCTTAGAATGAAGTGATATGATTTGAATGCTCCCCAGTGAACAAGCTGCAACCAAATAAACTCCCTTAACAAACCGTAAAAAGGTGATTGGGTTCTTCAAGTTAAACAGAAAAACAACTTCAACATACTTACTCCCAAACACCCGAACCTCACATGATTTAGTCGACACCGCCAACAAACTTTGAACAGGATCAAAGGCACTGGCAATTATACTGTTATTAGGTAACCCCAATTGATATGCTGCGTAAATGTCCAAGTCTTTACTCTTCAAATTGGTCGGACTTAAGTCATTGATGGTTGAAGTCTTGAGCTTGTTCGACACGCTCGTCAATGAAATGGGTGCCTTCTTCAGCTTGAGCTTACTGAACATGTTAGGGGCTATACGGAAGAAATACAGAATCAGAAAGACGTTAACCGTTCAATAACCCTAAGCCATAGCCTTTAACCCCAATATCCAAAGAAGATCACGTGACATATAAACTTACATCACGTGATACACGAAATTGGTAGCGCACACAGAACACGTACATGATAAACTCAAAAACCAAACCAACTAACAGTGTTTGATACCCATAATAATAATAATAATAGTAGTATTAACTATAATAGTATACAATGGTATGTGTTTATGACTATGTGAGATATATATGTACATAGGACGTGTCATTTACTAACTAAATTATTCAGGCTATTGATCAATTGGTTGGGTCTTGTATGCTTGCGGTAGCTGCTTCAGTGTTCACCTATTACACACTTTGGGTATTTGTATTACCCTTTGTGGATAGTGAAAGCTTCTTACAATTATTCTTTTTACCCAGAGACTATGCCATCAAGATTCCTATTTTATTGTTGTTAGTTGGTGGTTTGGGTGTTGGGTCATTCATTGGCAATGTCATGATCAAGAAGGCTCAAAAGGAGAAGCTCAAAAAGAGTAAGAAGACCGAATAAATGCAGACTAAAGATTCTTATGCAAATCGTTTGTATAAAACTCTTTTTGTTATTAGCTTTATGTTATTAGCTTTTTTTTGTACTATTGACTGACACCTTATAGGAAGGGACAGTGAACCAACCATCACTCCATTATTAAGTGGTGCTCAGGTTCGAACAATATAATTACCTGTGGTGGTAATATATTTGACTCCTTTGAACGGTTTGACTGTGTCTCCAAGTCCTTTGGCACTGACTATCTTTAAGCTATCAACTTTAGTACCACTAGGTACACACCCTTTATGTGAATAGGATAACCGAATAAATAATGGCTCTAGTGAGATTTTCTCCTCCCGAGTAGTAGTGCTATTAGGATTACCCGTATCCACCAAGTCAACATCAATCACACTTGGCAGGTTAGAAATTGATCTGAAATCATCACCACCACCAACTCTATTTGTGATTAATGACCCTCGAAATATCGGTTGTGTTCCAGTAGCCACTGATCTTAAATTCCAATGTCCTCTATTGTTACCTTCTATAGTAAAATCTCCATGAGTAACTCGAAGTGATTTGATAATAATGTCTTCATTCCCATTCCCATTCCCACAATTGATATTGGCAGTATCATTTTCACCATCATCATTGAGGTCTTTATCTAATCCATAATCTTCATCGTCGGATTCCGTCTCTGGAGATGAACTTCGTCCATCTTCTGAGTTCCTATTAAAGTTATCACCATATTCTATATCCACCACTAATTCTTCCAAATTCTTGACTCCTTTAGTTCCATTGATGAATAATCTTATTTCAAATTCATTCTGTGAAGGCCCCAAGCCAGTTTCAAATCCAACATTAATAAGACCAAACAAATCACTATTCTTTTTATCCTTCCTCCATTTATCTATTATATCCACTTGAT
The DNA here is from genome assembly GCF_019049425.1 of Lizanozyma spartinae. Lineage (NCBI taxonomy): Eukaryota > Fungi > Ascomycota > Pichiomycetes > Serinales > Debaryomycetaceae > Lizanozyma > Lizanozyma spartinae. Next base: position 47,658 of record NW_025065069.1, read on the forward strand.
ATTTCATAAGCGTAGACTTACCATCGGGAGGTATAAACCTCAATAACCCAGGAGACCTGATCCATTCTTTAACCTCAACACATCTATGGAATGCTGGCAGACTAAAATTCAGTCTATCTGAATGTAAAACCATTTGTAAAAGGGGGACCCCTGTAAGATGAGATAAAAATTGGATTTGACCATCTATAGTGGCAGTTATAGGGACCAAAGATTGTGATGAAGATCTTAAAGCCGAACCAGAGGTAGAAGTGGAATAAAAGGCCAGATCAAATGCCTTTAAATTGGATAATACGGCATTTTTAGTAGTAGTCTTATTGTTATTCTTATCCAAGCTTCTAGAACTAACTTGAAATATGACATTAATAGTCTCCATGACATCCACATACATTTCATTATTGGTGTACTTGACATTAGACCGTCGCCAGGGGATTGAGTTCACAGATATATCTGTAGATTTGGTTGATATAACCTGAGAAGAAGAACTGCCACCACCGGAAGTCATTCGAGAAACACTCGTTGGTGTACTTAAGGAACTCAATTGACCACTCGTGGCAGCATTGGCAAGATCGTTGGAGGTAGCCAAAAACTTGGAAAGGAGACTCCTGTGAGATACATGATCTCTCAATCTATTGAAATCTGTATTATAAGGTATCCCACTGGATGAAAGCATCTCGTTGAGTAATAACGTCAAAGTATCTAAATGACCATCTAATTTAGCCACTGTAACGGGCACCTCAAAGTACTCTTCCAATACCTGACCCAAACTATCAATAAAGGCAAACGGTAACACGGGATTTAAGGCATCTTTCTCGCAGAAAACAACAAATACATACAATGTATTACCATAGTTCCTACGACAAAGAGTATACTCTCGTCCAATGCCTATGATACTGTCATTTATATGTTGTTCCTTCTTATCCACTCTCTTGGGGAGTGTAGATGAATTGAATGAACCTTGGGGCTGCGCGGAGATGATTTCCTTGACGGACCTGAAACTCGGCGACGTTAAGCTCGACAAGTATTCAAACGCCAACCCATAATTGGAATCTGTAATGAACACCGACTCTATCATTATGGTGGAGTTAAGTGAAGAAGTGTAGAGCTATAGTTCGGTATAGTTTGACTGCTCTACGTTTGATTTTTTCGCCCACGCACCGGTCGTGTACGTACAAATAATACAACATAAAGCGAGCACCAACTACGCAGTAACGATGTAATCCTGGGTAATATCTATAATTAAATAATGTAATATACAAAATGGTCGACGTAAACCGTCGGAGGTAAGGAATAAAAGAGGGAGCCGAGTCATTAGCAAATTAAATAAGTAAAAAAAAACCAATATTGTATCAATATTGTGCCATTAGTAAAAGGGTGGTAGTAATAATATCATCATGTGGTAAATGGAATAATAGTTGTTGTATCCATTATGTCATTAGTAGAAGATCTCATAAAATAAAGAGACCATTGATGCATTTTATAAGTCATAAACTCCATTTCTCTTATACACACAATCTTAACCGGGAGTTTCCAACTTTAAAATGCTAGTCAATAGCCATCAATTGATCTCTTTATGTTAATGCTAGTTCAATATAGTAAAGTCCAATCTCAGGCCACTAAAGTAACTAAATTTGAACCTTGGAAATATGTTCAGAAGAATCAGAACTGTTGGTTTGACTGCTTTCATCCAAACCATCCAATTCAACATTCAAATCTTTAATTAAATCCATTTCAACATTCTTAAGATCAGACAAGCCGTAATAGGTAATGGCCACAAGACCTAAGATACCAGCAAGACATGAAAACACCAAGGCAACAATACCTCTAGCAGTAAATCCCGCAGGTAATGGTTTATGTTGAACGTTTTCACCTTTCAAGTCCAAAAAGTTATCCTTATTACCTGCTGCATTACCTTCATAGAGACCATTGTTGGAGTTCTTACAGATTCTGATGGAACCTTCTGTTAAATGTTGAGTTTCTGTTTCTTGGATTTGCAATGGAGCTTCAACCAATACAAATGCCAAACCTTGTTGCAAATGCCATCCAATGTGACAGTGGAAGAACCAAACACCGGGGTTATCAGCTCTAAACCTCATAACAATATATGATTGGGGATTAACATAAACAGTATCTCTTCTCATTGGATTGTCTCTATAAAGATCATATTCCGTAGCATTGAAAGAAACAGGATCTCCCACAACAGTCTCACCTCTAGCAACCAATTGGAAAACGTGACCATGTAAATGAAATGGATGTTTACCAGCATCATGGTTATTCAAAACAATATCCACAACTTCGTTATGTTGCAAGACAATAGAATGAGTATTGGTACCATAGACAAGTTCATTAGTAGCCAATTCACCAGCAGATAAAACTGTATGCAAAATAGGGACCTTTGGAGGAGTGTAGGTAATGTTGTTGAAGAAGGCATAATTGATCCCATTACCCAAATTATTCATCGTGACATCAACGGTGATAACATGATCTGGTTCATCAAGCATGGCTTCAGCACTCACAGGGGTCAACCAATAATCATCCAAAAAATCATATTCATCAACAATATACTCTTCGGGTGTATCGTTGCTTTCGTCATAGGAAATATAATTTGTAGAGTTCAAAATCAAGTCTTTGGGGACCACATCCAACATATCTTTATCAATGGCATTCATAAAGGCAAAGTTCTTATCTGTGGTCTCTTTAGTTTTAATCAACACACCGTATCTTTGGGCAGCAGTGATGTAAACCATACTGGTGGTGTTTGGTTGAACATAAACACCATCAACCTCAACCACCGTGAAGTCATGATCTTCCATGTACAAATATTGAGAGACAAATCTACCTACATTGACAATACGAACAAAATATGTCGTATTGGGTTGAACTCTCCAGGTGACATTTCTAGAATCGTTAAACAACGAATTTTGTGGGATTGGTTCAGCACCGGTAGGGTTATATCTGTTCAAGAATTTAGGTGTTAATTCGTGAGATGTTTTATGGTACCATTCAGACACAGATAAGGTGATTTCTTCATCAAAATCAAAGGGGTAATCTGATTTCTTTGCTTCTTCTATAACGAAAACTCCTCTTAATCCATCGGGGTATTGACCATCAGTATGTGAATGGTACCAGTATGTACCAACTTGATCAGGTACAGTAAAGTTGTACACAAAGTAATCATCTGGAGCAATTGGACATTGGGTAATCATTTCAGGTCCATCCATTTGACCTGTACCATTTTGGAACATCCCATGGAAATGAAGTGAAGTGTTTTGATTCCCCAATCCATTCGTTAACTTGAGAACAACTCTATCTCCAGTCTTAACTCTAAGGGTAGGTAAAGGCCATGAACCATTGAACCCAATGATGGGTCTTTCCATAACTCCATCGGGGTTACCAGTGAGCCATGTAGCGTTAAAGTACCAATAGTGGTCTTCGGCTTTAACCACAAACGCCAAAAGAAACGATACCACTAACACCAACAACTTGTTCATTGTTGCTTTTCTTTCTATCCTCTAAAGATTTTTTCTTACGGCTTGGCTATCAATTTGTATGGGCCTCACTCACTCGCTTACTCACTCTGCCAAGCGTGATGATCAAATAGATAAAAATTGATGAACACAACCGTTAACAAATTTGGTTTGTATGAATTAACACTTGAGCAAATTATTCACTATTTATAACCAATAGAGTTCCATCAGACAAAAAAGATTATTACTTCAAAAGAGTCGGGTGCCTTAGGCTTTCCCTTCAGTTATTCGTGGGATAAATGACACAAACGGTATTATTGTTGCAAAAACAATAATAGTGTGGGTGTTTTTTTTCTTGATTGTCCGGTCTGATAAATTTTGTCCTAATTCTGTAGACAATAACAGGGGATATTACCCAATCAGCACACAGTAAGATACCCTTGCGTCAACCTTATGTCTATACCACATTATGTCTACATTCCACCATGCCTACCATTATTATTAGTATTCTAATACCACTTCTCTACTACCAATTTGGTTGCATTGAAAATTTTTATTAGTATCATTGCTTAGTGCGATCCTGCACACACAGTCTGGGAAATGCGGGCCTCGGATTATCCTAACAGCTCCTTACCTAGGAGGACAGCTTATACTATACTGGTTTTACCGCTAGCATGATAGTCCCATTTATGAAGGTTATTCTGGTGTTTATTCTAGTGTAATGTTCTATCCAGGTTAGTCCATTATGGGTTACGCCGTACTCGGATACAAGAAAACAAATGAATTTTTTTGAGCATGCAGGATGCGGCTCTTTTCATCAGATAAATCAGATAATGTTATCTATAAAATCTTGTACCCTCAAATGGTCCTTGTTTCCTTCCTGCTAGCTCTTTCAGTCACCAAAACCTTCGGCACTTAAAATGACGAGCCTCATCATGTTGCCATTCGTTTTACTGTTTCAAAGGTCATGTTTCAAAGGTCATGTTTTGTATATTCCCAGTAGGAGCTGAAATTAAGTATCGATGTGGTAGTTTCTGCAGACAATTTTTTTCGGTGAAATTTTCTTGAGGTCCCCACACGACCTGTAGATCAAAATGATAAAAAAGACAAAAAGACAGTTCTTGAAAGGCCATCGGTGTTCTATTACACGACCTTGCTCTTGCATATGAAGTAGGTAATTCCTACATGTAACACATCGTATCCGATCCTCGCAATGAGCTAGCCAATCACAATGTACTCGTCAAGGGGGTGGTATTAACTAGGTTAACTATCATGTAGGAACCAAACTCAATAATGTCTTTGTAATCGGTCAATGCATTATCAAATTGATCAGATAATTTTCCAGACACACAATTTAATAGTATAGGCATGTCTCCCCGAGTGTCGGACAGTCTATAGCACATTGACTGCTCTCCATTAGGAAAAAAGTATTGACGATTAGAGGTCAAGCGGAAACCTCTTAAATTCTCAAGCAACAATAATAGTAAGAATACTTTCGTATTGCAAGCCATCATACCCTTAGTTGACTTGCTTTAGCTAAACTAAGCCACAAGTTAATTAAAGTAAAAGCTTAGCAATTGTGTTTGAATCTTTTGGATCTGATAAAATGCTATGACCAGTTTCCAGACAGACGAATATCGGCTTTTGCAAATCTTATAATCGCCTTAGCAAGGACAATGTTGCAAACTTCAACAGGCTCAACATTGGGTGGTATACTTGGCTTCAACCAGGACTGCACACCAACAATGACATTAGAAACCCGGATCAGATCTGGAATTTTACTTTATTGGCTAAAACTGGATAACCGAGGCACTATACTTTGCTAAATGGAATGATGTCGTGAATGTGGCCGATTGGTTGGTTATTATGAAGCAAATATTGATGACCGATTTTTGGTACCTCAGGTGATCCTCGTAGATTCAAATATTAATTTTACCAGACAGGAAAATACCGAATAGATCAACATAATTCCAATCAGAGTCTAGATAACCTTTCTAAAGACAATCAACCATTAGTATTTCATCCAAGTGTAGTGTAATACTACATACAAGTAGGAACCTCCAGGTATATCACGTGACACAAAAATCATGACTCGGTACGAGCACGAACGTTTAATTTGGTAGCCACGGATTTCAATTCGTGGGGCATTCAATAGTCATCTCTAACATCATATACCAACCTGACACTGCCTATTCTAAATCCTTTAGCATTCAGCTAAACCTCCTGCTCCACACCTTTCTATGCTGTTAACTTCTGTGTGATATTCACCAACAGGTTTGGTCAGGTTTTATACTTGTTGACACGATCACTGATTTATTCTCAAAGCTTGAATGTACCCATGACACGTTTTCCTAGAAATCTATTCTTACTGTTCGACAGAAAGGTCTCCACCGTTAAGTCACCTTCAGTTGTCAATTTGGGGGGTTCAAATAATGGCCACACACATTATAAAAGATCCACTCATCCAACATCTGTACCATTGAATAAAATATTTTCAAATACGTTTCCACTTTCAGTTAAAGAATCACTTGATGATTATTCGTTTCGGGACAGTCCAGAAAAGTTCCAGCATGATCTCCTTTCGCTTCTTCCCTTCTATCCGGACGTTGAAAACCAAACTGGTAGAATAGCCCAAGTTATCCAAACACCTATTGATGATAATGATGCTAATTATATCAATGAATTTGTCATTTATCCAAATAAAGAAGCCATGGCTAAGGAATCACAAGATCAACTTAATCATTTGGTCATGGTCCATGGTTATGGAAGCGGCCTTGGACTCTTTTTGAAGAACTTTGATGCATTGTCTTCCCCCTCAACAAACCCAAAATCTAATAATTGGGTAATTCATTCAATAGATCTTTTGGGTTATGGTTGTTCATCTAGACCTCCATTTACACCCAATAATTTAGATGCTGTGGAAAACTGGTTCCATAATTCCTTCAAAGCTTGGATGATCAAAAGAAATATTAAAAATAAAGACCTTTTGGTTGCAGCACATTCCATGGGTGCATACCTCATGGCCACTTATGGAATCAAGAAAAGCCCTGATTTTTGTAAGAAATTGATTATGATATCTCCAGGTGCTGTTATTAAACATCGTAAACAACTTAATGTCCCCAGTTATTTTGCTGCACTTTGGGAACAAAATATTAGTCCTTTCAGTTTAGTTAGAAATGCTGGACCTTTAGGATCCAAACTCGTTAGTGGTTGGTCTTCAAGAAGATTTGCCAAATTGACTTCAAGGGAAAGAGAACAATTGCACAAATATTGCTATGGTATATTCCAACTGCCAGGTTCAGGAGAATATATGTTGAACTATCTTTTGGCTCCTGGAGCAGATGCTAGATATCCTTTAATTGAACGTGGAATCCATTTATTGAATTGCAAATTGTCTTGGTGGTACGGGAAAGAAGATTGGATGGATAAAAAAGGTGGCCTACTCTGTTCCAATATCATTAATAGTTATCATAACGATGCTAACCAAAGCAATGTCGTTGAAATTGAAGATAGTGGTCATCATGTCTATTTGGATAATATTGATGCCTTCAACGAAAAGTTGATCAACGAAATGATTGCCTTTTAAATCATTGCCTTAACAAATAATTGATATCTTGTGGTTCTTTATCGGGACCTTCAAAGACAACTTTAACATTTAATGATATGGGCAAGTTTGGATCAGTGACGATGATTTGTTCAGTAGCTGGATTAATTTGATCAATTAGTTTGATACTTAAATTCTCACGGGTCAATTGTTCAAGTTCAGGAGGTGCACGGAAATATAATTGGACACCATTAGTTGTACTTAGAGAAGGATTTTGTAATTGAATGGATTGTAAGTTTATAAGCACATCAATAAATTTCTCCAAAGTCCACCATCTCTGACATTTGACTTCTTTGAAATTATCTCCACAAACTGGACAATTAACGTTTTTGGTATGAGCATAAGTATAAGTAAAGATGGAGTCATCTCCACTGTACATCATGTAATTGTTGAGGAAGGGATTTGCATCTGTAGCGATCTTGAAGGCTTCATTAGTGCAAGATGCAGCTATGATGGCATTTGTTGAGGCAATGGCAGGGATAATGTTCTTGACCACTCCCAAGGTCAAACTTCTTGTAACCCCAGGAATACCAAACTCTTTTGCTCTACTCAAAGCTGTAGCATACAACCAATCAACGTGGTCGGGGTTATCACCATCAAACTTCTCATGAGCACTAAAGTGTTTTGGCCATTGGAGCACACTTGCCCATTCAATACAATGTTCTGGAACTCTAGGAGTATTGGCAATAGTGCACACGGGGTAAGTGACCTTCTGTGGTACCATATCCAAAGTGCATTCATAACAAGAAGTGAAACCTGGTAATATAACTCTTGATTGACCTCTAAACCCTTCAGTACCACCATCAATTAAGGGGATCACTTGACCCAATTTTTGAGCTATGGCCACCAACGTTGCATTCAACCATCTTCTAGCCATCACACTATCCAATCCACAAACAACAATGTTGAACTGCTTATAGTATTCCATATCTTTATCTTGAATCTTACCGTAATAAGGTACGATGTTAAGGGTTGGGTCTCCAATTCTTTCCAAGATGAATCTGGTGGCAACCTCGGCTTTCGACTTACCAACATCATCCGGACGAAATAAAAACTGTCGATTCAAATTAGACATATCGATAGTATCCATATCTATAACTTGGATGTTCTTAAAACCGGTCAATGCCAAGTTCTTTAAGATTTCACACCCTAACCCTCCAGCTCCAACTACCAAAACCTTAACGGACTTGAGAGCTTCAATGGCACTCTGCAGCTGGTACTCTTCCGGGAACTCGTTGTACGGCCCTACATGTTCAAGCAACGGTGCAATTGATCCGTTATCCCGAGTACCTTCCACCATAGTAGTTGATAAAGGTACAAAGAAGTCTGAGGTCATCAGTCAAGAGGTAGTATAACATTGAGGTACGTACCTGTGCGATAAGGGCACAGCGCTACCGTTAGAGATAGGCCAATGCCACCACAGATCTACTATCGAACAAAACTACTTGTATACTCTGTATAGACTTAACCCTGTCCATTTCCCATTCCATTAACCCGAATCCAGTTGAGATGTTTCTTTATGGGGTCGTTTCATTGGTGGACGAAACTGTTGGGATGAAGGAGAAGACTTAGGGACTGATGGTGGTGCACCTATTAATCGTTTACCTAGAACACTCGTGTTGCCATTCCCATCTTCATTTCCAGCCCGATATCCGTTGACGTTGTTATGCGAATCATTCACTTGTTGGCTATAAAGCTCTAGAACCTCTGCCTTCTTAACCGGAACCGATTTGGTGGGATCCAAAGTACGTCTTATACTTGAAGAAATGAAATTGGTATCAAACTTCTTCAATGGAACCGTACCATCCTTCTCATGTCTATCAGCGATTTTAGCACTGACAAACATTGCTTGTGGTACGTCATCTGAATTATTACGTGATGAATCAGCTAGTTCTCTGTTTCGACCTTCTAATTGTTGTAGCTCCATATCATCGATTCCATCCATATCCACATTATCGTCATCCTCAGGACCAATGTCATCACTAAATGTAAATGGATCATCAGTACCGAAAAACTTGACAGCCTCTTGGGATGCAGTCAACATAACTTCTCGTGATATGGGGATTTGCTTTGTAGTAGCCATGACTCCACCATTACTACTACTTTTAACAATACCATTGGAATTGGAATTGGAATTGGGTCCTGGTTGAGGTGGAACTGACATCGATCGTATTGTTGATGTTGATGTAGTAGGATTGTTATTGAAAGTAGATGAACCGGGAATTGAAGAAAAAGTGGACTCCTTTTTAAGTTGCTCTCTTTGAGCTATCAATGGATCTCGATGGAAATCTTCAGTGGTATACTCATGAGGATCTAATTTGAATTTATGAATCTTCTGAATAATGGTTTTATCATAAAGACAATTACCCAATACATTACCAAAACATCGAAGACATCTTTTAACTGCATCAGTAAAGGCTTCCTTCCTACATTTCTCAAAAGCCATGGCTCTACTTTTAGCATTATCAATAAACCCATACCCAAAGTCTTCATGAAAAGTACCATCTTTCAAAGTGATTCTAACAAGAACTGCAAGACCTAAAGAATATTTCCCACTTTGCCCATGAGTGTCAAAGTAATCCACTTGAGTACTAACCAATTCTGAAGACCAGCCATTGAATCCAAAGATCTCATTTGCAAGGTTCAAGGCCCTCCACCCTTCAATATAAGCTACCTTCTGTCCACCACCACCAGGTCGGAAACTTATGTATTCTGGACCTAATACCTTATTCAATTTACCTTGGATCTCATGTTGTTCTCTTTGAGTGTATGGAGTTGGTGATGATTTCTGTCTGCTGCTATCTTCATTCAACCGAGGTTTCTTGAACACAGCAGGGTTAACTCCGCCTTCAATGTGTTGCTGTTGATATTGCGGTGGACGTTTATTCGATGATGTGTCTATTGGTGGCAGCATCTTGTACTACTTACAGACTTCTTTGGTCTATTCTGTTGTATTAGTCTAATGGCAAATCAATCGTTCTATTACGAGAGTGCGGAAAAATACGCGTTGATCTTGAATTAGAGTATAATCAGGTACAACTGAGAGAGCACATACTTTCGACGAAAGGGCTTACTTTGGACTGCAACTAGCCAGACAATGTCGTCAAGATGAAACCATGTCGTCCCAATGCCAGGAACCGGATTCACCAAAGAACAAAGACAACAAGAAAGCTAACAAGAATGATAAAAAGAAGATAAACGGACACGAAACAGAAGGATTAACAGATGGGACAGGAACTAAAGACGATAATGAGGAGTTTCATATTAAAAGGAAATCACCAACAGAGAAGGCACGTCTTTCTGGTGAAAGAAGAAAGCAAATAGATATCTATAAAGAGTCAGTGACTCGCGAGGAACGTGAGTTGCGGTATAAACGACGACTCAATGGTGATCCTGTTTCAAGTCCTGTCAAAGGTTCATCATCTTCCGAAAACAGTCCCCGTAGGATCAAACGGGTGGCTTTCAAATGTGAGGTCACTGAATCTATTAGAAAGTAAGGTAAGCTGGGAGGACATGTGTACTATTCTACGTAGTGTGTGTAATATTAATATACAAAAGGTCTATTTTGATGCAAGGAGGTAAAGGAAGTAGAGCCAGGATTTCTATTCATACTTTGACCCTGACAAACGTGGCAATATAGTGAGCAGTGTATTCATATCTCTGTGCTGGATATTAACGTAATATTATCCCCTTTCAATAATATTCTTCCAAGTTCTTGCCTTGCATTGGGGTTCTTGGTAGAAATCTCTACTGCGTCATCAATGACCAAATTCATGAATTCATCAAATCCTCGTATTCTTCCTTCGATTCTCATGTGAGTCTGTTCGTACAACCAAATGGAAACCAAAGCCTGTTGTTGTAAATACTTGAAGATCAAGTTGATTGGAGGAAGTATGGACTTTTTCGAGCCTGTTCTTTGGGACGACATTATTATTGTGTATGTGCTGGTGTTGTTGAAAGTCCAACGTCTATAATCATTTTGTACTTGATCATCGAATATAAAACGCGACATTGTTATATTATGTATTATCACCATATGTCGCGAACATATCCCTTCACGACATTGTACATAGATCCAATGTTTACCCTTACATAAGCTTAGGTTCTTTCACTATCAACCTCAATGCCCGATGCGATAGAGGATTATAAGCCTCTTTTCCTAGAGTGGTTGAAGGATTTAGAAGCCGAAGCCGAAAAGAAAGGAAAGAGAATCGCCTTGGGGTACCGTCGAGCATTAATGCAGATGAAACGGTATGAAGGACGTCTTTCAAGCAGAACTGCGTTACGACAAGTCCAATTTATAGGGAAGAAGACTGCCGACATTTTAATTGAAAAATTAAAGCACCATTGTGAAGAAAAAAGTCTTGAGTTCCCCTCTTCCTTTGCAGATACTTGTTCACTGAAAGGTGAAGACGATACAGAAGGAATCGCTACCGAACCCAAATCAATATCTGATTCATCAGGAAATAAAAGAAAAAGTACGGCTTTAGAGCTTGAAGTTCCCACCACTAGAAAAAGAAGGACAACAAAGAGAGCTTATATTCCCAAGCACAGATCAGGAGGGTATGCCATATTAATAGTGATGGTGATTGCAAGAGCAGACATACGAGGTATGGTACGAACAGAAATATGTGAACAAGCTTCGGAATATTGTGATAATGCATTCTCATCTAATCCTGCTTCTGGTGTTTTCTACTCTGCATGGCAAAGCATCAACACTTTATTAAATAATGATTTGGTGTACAAACACGGTCGTTCACCAGCTCGATATTATTTGACTGAGGAGGGAAAGGATTTAGGTTTGAAACTTGCAAAGAGTTCAAATATAATTGTTGAAGTACAGAATGAAGATCCAGATATTTCTTTTGATAATAATATTCGACTTAGTTCTGAATGTCAACTTTCAAACGACCCCCCTGTGTATACTCTTCCATTCAACCGAGTTCAACCACAAGTAGAACGTCCACTGATATCTCGATATGATGTCAATTCAAACGAGGCGAATCATGATAGGAATAATTGCACACTAAATGGAGTAAGATATGAAGTATGGGAAGCCAATGAATATGAAATTTTTCTTGTAGTGGATAATAGGGAAGTTAGAAGTCAATTGGATAGGAATTTCTTTCCCACTCGTCTAAAGGAGTTGGGTGTACCTGTTTTAGTGGAAACTCTTTCTATTGGGGATGCACTTTGGATTGCACAACATAAAGAAACAAAAAAAAAGGTTGTACTTGATTGTATAGCTGAACGGAAAAGAATTGATGATCTTGTATCATCAATTAAGGATGGGAGGTTTATTGAACAGAAAACCAGATTAAAGAGAACAGCACTTGAAAACATTTACTACATTGTGGAAGAAGCTCCTGTGGATGTACAAGAAATGACAGACTCAATTCAAACAGCTATGTCTGGTACAATAACCGATTCCAAGTTTCATTTAGCCAGGACTAAAAGTGCTGATGAGACAGTACAATTCTTTGTTAGTATGACAGAAGTAATTAAAAAGAAGTATAATGGGAATGGGATTAGAATTGTTGCCATAAAACCTATAAACTGTGATATACAAGATGATTTTGCGTCGCTTAAGATTCTCTTTAAGCACGAATTTTCCAATAGAAGACATCAATATGAATGTTGCCATTTATTTTATAATTTCCAGGCAACACTTGGTAAATCCGACTTCTTAACTGTTAAGGATATGTTTATTCAGATGTTGATGACCATACGGGGCTTATCATTAGACAAGGCAATTGCTATTCAGAAGCATTTCCATACCCCCAAGGGTTTAATAGAGTTTTTCAAGTTTGAGCATGCTGTAACTCGAGATAGTGAGAAGAAGGACTTGATATACCAGGCTTTTAAAAATCAAGTCAATACAAAGAAAATTGGACGACCATTACTGGAGAGAATATTTCAAGTTTGGGGTAAGTAAAGAGATCAGAAACATGGGTTCAAAATACAGGATATGGGTATAGTAGCATGATAAATGTTAAAATATGGGAGAAACCATTGAGTAAATGAAGTAGTACATTCTATCCCGCGCTACCAATAAGGTTATACTAGTTTTTATTATACAAAACTGGGTGGTGCGAAAGTTGGAGTGAAATTTTTTTTCATACTAATGAAGCCAAAGTATACCAATAAACATTCATTATCTCCACAACAAGTATGGGAAAAGGAACCATTAGATTCGGGGGTAAGTCCGGGTTGTTACCCAAGGTGCGTCCAGTGTTCAAACATCATCCTGTGAAGCCCAAGACGCATTTTGAGTTAGCTCAAGAGAAGAACCTCGAACAAGGTTATGCTGACAATGTACCCTTACCTGAGAAGAAAGGTTTCACATTTTATCGTAAACCTAAGGATTTACCTGTGATGTCAGTTGAAGAAAGAATAAAGAAATACATCGACAGCAAGGTTCCTCAAGACATAGATGAAAGCAAATTAAGTGAGAATGAAATATGGCAATTGAAAAGAGATGAGATTCGTAGAGAACATTTAAGAGAAGCTTATTTAAAGGAGTTTAAAAGATTGGAGAAGATTGATAAATTAAAGGAATTAGTTGCTCATAAAGAAAACGAACGAGTTTCGGAAATTGCTCATGAAGAATCTGAAGCCTATAAATTGACTTTACCAACAGTTTCCAGTTTTATTAACGGTCGTATGATGCAAGAGAGAAGTCCAGAACAGCAAGCCCTTGTTGATGAGCAAAGAATTTTGAATAGAAAGTCCAAACAATTGGAAGTTGCTGAAAAGAGAGCCACCGAATTATTGGAGTTATATCATTCAGCTAATGGGTTCATCACTACTGAAGAAGAATTGGAGCAAGCTATTAAGGAAGCTTTTGAAGTCAATGTGTCCAAGTTTGAACGGAATATGATGAACATTGACAACAAGCTTTCTGGTTATTCCTTTGCCTACGCTCAAGCCAATACCACTGAGAGTATAATATTTGATGAAGTTTTCGGAGAAATTAAGGGCCAACCGGGTTTGGAAGTGGTTAAGGATACCTTGGACGGAACCACTCAAACATTGAAGCAACAAGCTCAAGTGAATCTTAATGAGAAGATTTAATATTCTGTAATCATGTAAATAGTAATACACAGTGTAAAGTACAGCCAAATACAGACAGTATAAACTTATAGTGTATATATAATATGCAGTCGCGAGCATCTAAAAATTTCACTGCCTAAACCATCAACAAACAATTGCTACTACTCTACTGCTTCTTCTTCTGACTTCATTTCTTCTGTATGTCGTCGGTATCAATACGAGAAATGCCGTATGAAGTATTCTTTGCAAAGGTATTGGCCAAACGGTTGAGGTTCCTCTTCCAGCTTAACCTCATAGTAGCCATTCTTTTGTCTATAGGCATGGCCTTACCCTTTAGGACATCGTTATGGTGGGACTTAATCTATACCGTTATTAAAGGCCCTATTATATTTATAGCCCTCTTTGTCGTGAAGATCAATCGAGATCATCATTCTACTGTGTTGTACACTGAGCATAAGACTCTTGCGTTGCAGATCTACCACACATGCTTAAGTAAGAGGTTTGGCTATGTATCCATGGCATATGTTGCATCCAGTATACTTATTGGTAGTGTTTATTTAACTCAATTGAAGGATTTGAGAGGTCAATTCTATATGATTCCTATGTTTTACGAACAAAAACCAGCAGTTAATGATTCTTATGTCTATTATTGGTTTGTGTGCATCTGTACCGGCATAGGATACGCTTTACATCATTTGGTATACCAGAGAAATAAGCTAACCTTCCAATTTGGGGTGTACAAAGTTTCAGTGGACAAACTGATATCCAAACATTTGGGGTTGGTTTTCTCCCAATCGTTGGCTTTAACAGTGGTTTCTACTGGTATAACTCTTCCCATAATATACATGATCTCCAGATCAACTTTATACAAGATGAATTGGGTTACATTATTTGTTTTGGGATTGGATTATCAATCCGTTCCACCATTGGGGGTTACCTGGTCATTATATTTCCAAACCATCTTTTTGACATTCAATATCCTTCTCCTGTGGGAAATTGTTAATCATTTGTATAATGTTTATGCCAGCATTGGATGTCTTGACGGTAAGAAACTTATTAGCACCTATTCCAAAGATCCAATTTCAACTTTATTATCGGGATTAAGAAATACCAACGGTGGGTTTATTAACCAATTGAGTAGAGTTACTGCGTTCCAAGAATTGGCATATATTTCCACTTCATCAGATGATAAAGAAGCCATTAAGTTAAGAAAATCAATCTATAAGGCTAAAACTACTGATGGATATTTATGCTTACAATTCCTTATTGAATGTGCTACCATAATCAGAGATACAACCACCAGAATTAATTTTCGTACAGATACAGATCTTAGAGCATTAAAGAAAATAACCCAAGAACAAGATAATTCTACAACTAATGTGAATAATAATGATACTCTGTTTACAGACATTTTTGGTAATTCAAGTATTCATAGTTCATCGTCTCCACCCAGTTCATCGACTCCAATCACCAATGATTTACGAATTTACCCCCAAACTACAAACTCCCATGTCATCAATTTACAATCGGAAAACCTGGTTATATTTGCTAAGAAAATACAAGATGTTTTCAATCATTATGTTTCTGTCCCCCTTCTGAATCTGGTGATATCACATTTACCCAAGGCATATCGAGCTAAAATGAATTCATTTAAAACTCGTCTTATGAGCAGGTATAATCAATTTAATGATGATTTTCTTTCCAGTTGGTTTGGAGTTTTCTTTCGAATTACATTGAAACGTGACTGTGAATCTCGAGTATTGGACCCAGTTACCTTTGGAAATTCAATAATTAGTATCTCCCATTTATGTACACATTCCATCTCCGAAGATTTATTGGGAGTGGTGACTGATATTCAAGTCAGTGATGTTTTTAAGTTGTTGGAGAAACCAATTAGAGTGTGTTCAAACTATACAGATTATATTCCCCATTCAGTTTATTTGCCCCGAGGAACAATGACCAGAAGAGATCCCAAACAATTGATTGCTGTATTACATGATTTGGCCATAATGGAGTTTTATCAAATGTGCATCAAGTTCAATTTCAAATTGGACGATTTAATTTTAAACTTGAGGACCTATAAGTTAGCAAAGCATGTTATAGATGTTGCTATTGCTGAACAAACAACACAAGACAACAAAATATTAACAGAATTATAAAGATTATTTCTATTACTAACTATTAATATTAAGAGTTACCTTTGTTCTGTGCCTGAGGTAAGGTATCCAATAATACTGGTTTTAATACTTCCTCATCAAATCTAGTAAACCATTTTGCATGTTCTTCTCCACTGAGGAAGGAACCCAATAAGCCATTTGTAGAATCCAGTTGACCCAAATTGGCGGTGGGTGAAGTAGGACCAGAAATCAAATCATCTACTTCATGTTGAGCCACCAATTCATCATCGTCATCACCAACTAAATTATCAATGGATTTATTATTATGGAGCGAAGGTGAAGAGCCGTTGTGAACTTCGTCATCATTGAAATAATGTTGCAGTGAAGTTCTCAGAGCAAGAGAAACATTTGAAGCATTGGTGTTAGATGCTGTTGACTTTTTGAATGGTCTATTGGACATCATATTGACATTGAATCCATCTTGACCTGAAAGAGTTAATCTTTGATTCAGAGTTTCTATTTCAAATTCATCATCTGATTCTGCTCTTTCATCCACACACCCAGTTTTAATACCCAAGATTTCCAACATTGAAGCGGTTGTTCCACCAAACAAAATCACAGTAAGAACGACTACCACAAGCACATTGGCCAAAAGAGTCCATTTAGCTTCCGCTTGAAGTCCCATAGCCAAAGCTACACCGACTGCACCTCTTAATCCGGCCCAAAAGATCATTACTTGATAAGAATGACTAATTTCATCAGGAACTACTTGATAACTTAATCCACCGGAATGATAAGCTGATCTATTTGTGTATTCCTTGAATCTTGCCCGATAAATGAAATTTAAAAGTCTTGAAAGAGGGAACACTGCCGACCATCTGGCCACACAAATGGAGATGAAGGTAACAATGATAAGCAAAGGTTTAAACACCAATTCAACTTCTGTGAATAATGAAAGACCCAAATAAATAAAGATAAAATTCTCTGATAACTGTGCAAGCAATTGAAAGATATATTTAGTAGCGATTTGAGTCCTTCTCAGCATATTATAATAAGCGTAATGTTTCAAAGTAATTCCACAGAATAAAAGTGATACAATTCCTGACATATGAGCACCGTTGGAAAAGAAATAAGATTCATAAGCAAATAATAATACCAAGCATGTTTCAATTTGAGGGTATCTTCTTAAATGGCTATGTTTCAAAACCAAAGCCACCAAGATTCCAATCATTAATCCAATAATTGTTGAGATGGTGAATGTCATTAAAAATAAACCTAAACCTTCAAATAAAGACAGGAAATGAACCGGATGACCATGGAATTTCTGGGATGTTTCAAACATAACAATGGAGATCGCATCATTGAGTAGGGATTCTCCAAAGATAATGGTATATAATTTGGGGTCTACTTTATAAGCATTGAAGATCGATAAAATAGTCACCGGATCCGTAGCAGAAAGAGTAGCCCCCACGGCAATGGCATCAACAAATTCCAACTTAACTCCATCTAACCCAAGAGCTGTCCATATATATAAGATAACCCCCACCACAAACGAACTAATTAATGTGCCGGGGATTGCAAACGTTAATATAGTGCCTATATTCCTAAAGAAATTGGCTTGATGTAGTTCATATCCACTATTTAGAATGATGGGAGGTAACAAGATATTAAAGAAATAAGATGAATTGAATTTGACGGTATCTTGAATATAATGACCAGGTGATACTCTTATAATAAGACCAACCACCATTCCATAGAAGATTGATAGCACTGTTTCATGGACAGCTTTTATTCTTCGTTGTTGAAGGAAATAAGAAGTATATAATGCAGACCCTAAAAGGAACAAAAGTATGAATAACGCCCAACTACTAAAGATTTCTTCAGTCACTGGATTGGTTTCATCCAATTGATCGTCTGGTGGACTGAGTTCGGGTGAATCATCTTCCATATCCGATTCCCCAGACCCTTTGACTACCGATAGAATTGCTCGTTTGGCAAGGTATTTGCCCGCATACAATAGAAGACTACCCATAGTATGTTTGATCTATAATCAACTGTTGTATGGTAAGTAATGTAAGCATAAACAGTTGATATGTGTCCTTACCGCTATGTTTGTACTTGTATGGTTACCAAAAGGCGTGATTACATAAACGCTGACGTAATGAGGAGGCACAGTGCAAATTGGTACAGTGAATAGGTGTACGGCTGCAGTAGTGCAGTCTAGTCTACTGTAGTAGCACAGAAACTATGCTATACGTCGTACGTGTACGACAAGGTAGTGGTTCAGCTTCAATAATACATCAATACCGTATAGTGGGTTATGTTCGACCCAGATCGATCTAGATGTCACATCACGTGGCTCTGTATGTTTCTTTTTTCCCACGGCTTGCTTTTGTGTTCCTAGAATTAGGGGTACGTGAAGTCCCCGTTTATATACAGGGCCCAACGAATATTCATTCAAAATCAAGAATAATAAAGTGATGATGCCCTTCAAAAATAGAACAAAGGTGTAAATCTCAGTACACTTATAAAGTCAGGGATAAGGGCATCTGTACTCAGATAGCATAGAAGTGTGTCAGGTCTAATCTAAAAGTGTCAGGTCTAGTACAGGTCTAGAAGGAAAGTCTAATATGAGTAGGTATACATCGTCCGAAGACTTAACATCTTCAAAGTATATTCCTAAATATGCTCAGCAACAACTCCAAGATAAGTTCTATAGAAGTTCACAAGTTAATCCGAACTTCAGTAGTAACAATTTAAGTAACTTACAACATAATAATTACAATAATAATAATAATAATGGTGGCAATCGGTTCCCTCAAATGGAAGGTCATAGTCATAATGGAACACCATTGAGCGCTCATACACCAAAGTTTCCTCCTCAAAGCTTATCTGGCTCACCAGAGACAACCAATCCTTCATCACCGCGTGGAAACAATAACAATATTAATAGTGGATCTCATTTCCAGTTCAATTATCCACTGTATCCTCCCACGCCTCCGTTATCCAGTGCGTCTACTCCTGATTTACCCCTACTGGCCCTTCAATTGAATGAACAATTGGAATCGTTATCCAAGGCCCAAAAGAGTAAAAACGGGCTACTTCATCATTATGACCATTCACGTTCTTCATCATTGGCTTCTTGGAGGTCAAAATTGACTCGTATTATTCCTCCAATAGATAAAAAAATTGTGTTCTTGTGTACCAATTGGTACTTGTTTTCTATTGTTTCATCCAATTCCACCAAGATGATTCTTTCCAACTATAAATACCCAATTACTTTGACTCAAATGCAATTTCTTTTGAATGGGATCTTTTGTGTGTGTCTTTTGCAAGTCCTCTTCTTCATCCCGCAATCAGCTACTAGAATCTTCCCTAAAGGATCCATCCCAAACTTCGATCAAATAGGCAACTTGCAACAGTTTTTCACTCCGACGAAATTGATTATTTCAACCACTCTACCCATGGGGATGTTCCAATTCATAGGTCACATTACTTCTCATAAGGCAACCAGTATAATCCCCGTGTCTATGGTTCAAATCATCAAGACTCTTTCTCCCATAGTTACTATTGCAATCTATCTGGTGCTTTACAAACGCAAGTTCCGCACTACCACATATATTACTTTGGTGCCCTTAATCATAGGAATTATGATTACTTGTTATAAACCCAAAAAAGTCATGCAACAAGAAGATTCTTATTTAAAGGGGTTAATCTATGCATTCATATCAATGCTTATTTTTGTTAGTCAGAATATCTTTGCTAAGACAAGATTAACGGTTGATGCCAATAAAAATGGCACCAAGATTGGTGATATCCCCATGAAATCTCAAGATATAACTCAGAAAAAAGTTGATAAGTTAACCATACTTTTCTATTGTTCCATGATTGGATTCATCTTCACTTTCCCAGTGTATTTAATAAGTGAATTGAAGAATGATAAATTCAGTTTATCTCAGGTGGATAGTTACATTACCCTGTTGGTTCTTGTGAATGGATTTAGTCATTTCATGCAATCGCTATTGGCATTTCAAATCTTGGGTTCTATTTCTCCAATCAATTATTCCATTGCCAATATTCTTAAGAGAATCTTTATTATCTTGGTGGCCTTTGTGGTGGAACTGAAAAACTTTTCTCGTTCCCAAACTTGGGGGTTGGTGATAACCTTGATTGGCTTATATAGCTATGATAGATGGGGAGCGGTCCACTGAAACATACATAGCTCCATTAGTACTTAGGTATACTTAGATATACTTCGTATATATACCCACACTCTCGCTTAATATGAATAAATTAATCTATATTATATTTAATGACCTGATCCATTGGCATTCAACATTTTCTTGAAAATATCACCAAATGCTACCATGAAAACTGTTTGCCAAACACCCAAACCAATTCTTGGAGTAACACCTCGGTATAAGCCTTTAACACCATTATTCAGATAAATATACTTAAAAGCAGATCCCACAGTTAAGTTTTTAGGTCTATTTGGATCATTGGTTTTGGATTGCATTTCAACTCTAATGACTTCAATAGGTTGATTCCAAGCACTTAATCCACCACCAACAACACTACCCAAGATCTTTTCCCAAGCATTTAAACTTTCACCATTAACTTTACCAGATAATTTTCTAATACCTTCTTCAGCCAATCTACTGAACCCAAATCTTGAACCCCAATTGGTCATTTGTCTTATGGCAACAGCATTGACTCCTTTATTGATCCCTCTAATACCTTCCTTTCTAAAGATTTCTCTAAACACTTGGAAGGAGGTTTGTTGCACGGCTCCTGGGACATGTGCTTGTTTGGATCTGGTGATCTCAACTGTCTTCATACAAGTACAGAACCCCATGGTTAAGTAAGCTTGAGCCAACCCACCTGCAACACCACCTCCCATACCACTAACAAAGTTACTCATACCTAAAGTCTTTAATCTATACTCAGCTTCAGCTGACACAAATAAAAGTACCGCCCCTTTGGTGGATGCTTCAATCCAAGCCCAGGGAATTAGCCCCTGGTAAAATCCACTAACTCCTCCACGAGACCAAACAACCTTAGTGGCTCCAAGAATCCCAAGATTACGATTAGCTGCCATAGTAGTCTTAACAACTTCTAATGGTTGTCCCAATGTGGTAACTTCAGCAAGATTCAACCCTGCACCCAAGAGGATGTTGCTGAAGTTGATTGGCTTCTTTTCAATCTTAGCTACCTCACTCATGATCTTGGTTAGTCCTTGTAATTTGGGGTATCAGATGAGTACGACTGAAGGTTCATATGTATATAGTTTTGAGATCAAGATAAGTGAAGAAAAAAAATAGAATCCTGAACCGGCGCTTATATGCAGTACCGGGACAAGGGAACTAATGGAAACAGTGTTAATGTTTAATGTTAATGTTAACAAAACCTAAGTTAAAAAGTAGCAGTACTCCCCGCAAGCTTGCCCTTTGCATTGTTTGTGATGGTGTTTTACAAACGTTTACGGAAGGATCGAGTTA
This sequence comes from Lizanozyma spartinae, assembly GCF_019049425.1. Lineage (NCBI taxonomy): Eukaryota > Fungi > Ascomycota > Pichiomycetes > Serinales > Debaryomycetaceae > Lizanozyma > Lizanozyma spartinae. Next base: position 69,394 of record NW_025065069.1, read on the forward strand.
GATGTTGTGCCTATGTTGTAATAGAGGTAAGTGTGAGGTTTCCTCAACACCTAGCACCTCTGTTCTGCGAAGAGGGCGCCGAGAAATTACACAAACCTGGAGTATGTTAGTTGATGGCCTGTAGTCACGTGTGCCGGGGGAGAGGGGGGATTGCAGTACTGGTTACTACAACTGTTACGATGTCTACGACTATCAAACCTTGTAACTTACATATGAAGATATATCAGAGCCTGTTTCGGATGTTTGTTTAACAAGTCTTCTTACAAAGGCTGCAAAATATCCCACAATTACCCTACATAGATATATGCATTCCGACAGCTCGGGTGAACAAATTAGCTATGGTAGCACCGGCGTGTATTGGCATATGATAACGAACGCTGGCCGATTTTTCATGTGGTAACTACTAATGCAACAGTATTATCGTAGTAGGGTGACACAATAGCCTCTGGCCCTTAAGTAACCTAGCACTGGACTATAGCTTATATCAGTTTATTCAACTTTAACCAGCTTCTTCGACTTTAATCAGATTACTCGGTTTTGGCCAGCTTTCTACAGCTTTACTTATCTACAGTTAAATGAGATTCTTAGCCGTTTGTTATGGCAAGCCCTACTCTGCACATGTCAATTGGTTTCTAGAGATATGCAGCAAATGAGTTGATTATAAATAAAGGGGTGAATTGGCAGATTAGGGGCGTTTGGTTTGTTAAATTCAGACCATTTGATGTATCTTGGCAAGGGGACAAAAAGAAGGCAGGTTTACTAGGACTCGATTTGAAAGCTCTACGCGGAACAAAATTCCAAAGGAACCAATAATACTCGTTGAATTCGTGGATTTTGCTCAACAATTTCTCCAGAACCAATAAACAGGAAAGCATATAGCTTGTACTTTATAACAGACCCAACGTAAAGCGGACAGGAATTTTTTGATACACTAGAGCTTGGCGATGGGACGGGCCTTCCGAGGGTAGCACCGAGGGAAACGCATAGTGAGCCATACGCTATTGATGATTTTCTTTTTTTTGCCTGTTTGGCAAAGGACAAAACGTATCATGAAGTGCAAGGGATTAAACCTTTCCTATTTGTGATTTTGCCTCTTTCTATTGAACCGTTTCAGTAAATTGCATTCTTCATCTCATCGTATATATCGTATCGGATCGCATTCTAAAATACCGTACTGAGGTTTACTGCGAATAAATTCAGTCGACTTTAAAAATATGAATCCTTTCAGACGACCAAACTACAGGGGACAACTATTTCGTAATGGCACCACACAGTTGTTTGTATAATTGTTGAGTTAGTCAGTGGGTTATTACCAACAATATTTTTTCTTATTATTAATAATAATAATAAGAAGAAGAATATTAATAAATACATTGTTGTTTTATTTTTTCACTCGTGCACATAAAATTTTACTTTATTCTTACCGACTTGAGATGAGCCGATCTGCAGTTTATCCCTATTATACTTTAACTTACCATGCCATGCCATTTCACCCTCGGTATTCGTGGGCTAACTTTTCCACCAACCCCTTAACCACTCCACATGATATCTGCGACAGCCAAAGTATGGTCTACACCACTCGATTAAGAGTCCAACTTGATCGGGTGGTGGAAGAGCAAATCAATACTACGACGAAACGGTTTTCTTACGGGTCGATTGTTCGCAAAAAAAAACTCCCTTTCCTATCTCCGAGAACCACTTTTATCTAATAAATCGGCAGCTTTGATACTGGGACCATTGCTATTTCATATACCGCTAGGAGAAAGTGATTCGGTTTGCACATCAACCACAGTCTGGTTCTTTCTTTTCTTTTTTTGCTTTATTTTTTTTTTTTATTTGGTTACAGTATTATTATTGTTTGTTCGGCTTTCAGGTATAAACTGTAAATCGGTTTTGTCGCACGAAAATGCGTTTGCATTCATTCGTGGTACTAATTAACACTATTGATTGGTGGTAAGATATATAACCGTAGTCAAATCCTGATGGGAGCAGGAATCCCTTTATAAGGGATTTGAAAGCCCGCCGTTGGTTGTCAAGCGTCTCTTTTTTTTTGTCATTAGTCGTTAGTCATCTAGCCCAAATATGTCTACTGGTCTTTCAACTTCTGGATCCCTTACTGGGAACGCACTGGAAGGTACCACTATCCAAAAAAGAGGCAACATTGCCACTTTAAAGACTCAATCCTCTAACTTGGTTGCGTTAGATACTTATGGTAATGAGTTCAAGGCTCCAGATTATTCTATTAAAGATATCTTACTGGCTATTCCAACGCATTGCTATGAAAGAAGATTAACTACTTCTTTCTATTATGTGTTTAGAGATATTCTCCTGTTGGTTACCGTTGGCTACATTGGTAATACATTTATTCCTTTATTACCTTCTGTTTATTTAAGATTTGCCGCCTGGGGGGTTTACACCTATATCCAAGGTTTGATCCTGACGGGTATTTGGGTTCTTGCTCATGAATGTGGCCATCAAGCCTTTTCTGATTACGGATTGGTCAATGATACCGTTGGCTGGATATTGCATTCTTACTTGTTGGTTCCTTACTTTTCTTGGAAGTATTCTCATGGTAAGCATCACAAGGCCACAGGTCACATAACCAGAGATATGGTTTTCGTTCCCAAGACTAAGGAAAAGTTCTTGAAAGCCCGCCATGCCTCTCGTTTGGAAGAAATTGCTGGAGATGCTCCTTTGTATACCTTGATGGACTTGTTAACTCAACAATTGGGTGGATGGATCATGTATTTGTGGACCAACGTAACTGCTGGTCAAGGCTACGGGTTCTGGAGCCACTCTCATTTTAACCCCACTGCACCTATCTTTGAAACCAGAGACTACTGGTACATTGTTCTTTCTGACTTGGGTATTGCCATTCAATTGTTTGTTTTATACAACTGGTATCAATATTTTGGTGGATTCAACTTGTTTGTTAACTGGTTTTTACCTTACATTTTCACCAATCATTGGTTGGTATTTATTACCTTTTTGCAACATACCGGACCTGAAATGGCTCATTATGACGCTAAAGAATGGAACTTTGCTAGAGGTGCAGCTGCTACCATTGATCGTGAATTTGGTTTCGTTGGTGAATACCTTTTCCATGACATTATTGAAACCCATGTCTTGCACCATTATTGCTCTCGTATTCCCTTCTACAATGCTAGAGAGGCTTCTGAAGCTATCAAGAAGGTTATGGGTACCCACTACATGCACTCTGACGAAAACATGTGGGTCAGTTTGTGGAAATCTGGCAGATGGTGCCAATATGTTGATGGTGACAACGGATTGTTGATGTATAGAAACACCAACAACTTGGGAATGGGAACCAAGAACACTAAGGATTAAAGAAATATTATGCATGTTCATCATTAGATTGACCCTTAGAACTTATACATATATACATACATACGGAAAATAAATCAACGATATACCGATAACATTTTTGGCAGTATTTATTCGATGAAAGGAATACCGACCCATGTTCTTTCCCGATAATCAATGTAGTTTACCCCAAAAAACAGGATCAACAAATCTTCTTCATATACTATGCGGCGATTGAAGAAGTCCCATAACTTATAGATCCCAACTATCAACACCAAGGGGTTCCCCGCAACGATTTCTGTGCCTACAAACCACCAAAAGTATCCAAAGTAGGAAGGATGTCTCAAGATACTGTAGATGCCATTAGTTATCAAGGTGTGATGAGCACCTTTTTCAGTTTGAATATAATGACTGAAGGATTGTCTAGCGGTGTACATGGCCAATGTTCTAGTAGTTTGGCCTATAACTCCAAAGATTAGTCCTATTATAGGAGGACAAATCATGAAAGGTAATTTCCACCAATTCAAGTATCTATCACGTAAAAAGTACTCTATGAGTGTTCCACCATACACTATCCAAAGATCTGAATCTTCAAGTATGAAGGAGTCATCATCTACTTGAGTAGGGTTCCATAGAACGGCAGAAACAAACTCTAATGCATGGAAGACTCCGATTTGAACAAAATACATATGAAGCCACCAATTAGAGGCTCCAGATAGGAGATGCCATAGGTTAAGCAGTAGAAGGACTCCAAGAAAGAACGATTTCAACAGCACCTTGAGTAGAGACACCTTCAGTGGATCATATAGTATTCTATGTGACTCTGGCATGAAACAATGATATGCGGTAGTATACTTTTCGATGCTATGCAATGCTATGCGATACTAAACTGTTCTATACATATTGTGTGGTTTATTTTTCAGATCTTAATTTAGACTGCATTAAACATTATCACCATGTCAGTTATTCATGTATGATCCACTGAACAATTCTCTCTTGGAAATCTTCATTACTTCTGCGTCTTTAGGCGGTGTTACTGGACTCAATGTAGTAGATGCTTATCGTCATGGCGTGTGTCCTATTCACGTGTACATCCAGTCTGTGGTGATGTACTTTATGATGGAGTTCAACGTAACAGCCGTCTATCAGTCGAGTAAAGTTCATTCCAAAAGCTTTCTCTTGTATGGAAACGTCGGGAACCTACAGTTTCTAGTGATGCAGCTAATAAGTCTTTTGGAGCACTCTCTTCTATGGGGGGGAGTCATTAGAACGTGGAACCCACACTCCGTCTTTGGTTTATTCTTAATAGTATGTGGGCTTGGGATAAGGTACGTGGGTATGATTCAATGTGGTGAATCGTTTAGTCATATCATTGATACCGATACGTCAACAGCATCAGCATCAGCACAAGGGAGGAATAGGAAGTTGGTTACTCATGGAGTATATTCTGCAGTGAGGCATCCAGTGTATCTTGGGTTTTGGTTATTTGCACAGGGAATAGAATTAACTTTGCATAATTGGGTTATGCTGTTTGTTGTGGCCATAACACTCTTTTGGTTCTTTCTGATAAGAATACCCTTTGAAGAGTACTTTCTAGGTCAGATCTATGGCGAACAATATCAAATCTACAAGCGTAAAGTCAGACTGGGTGTGCCATTTATATATGAATCAAATGTATATATATAATCACAAGCTCTTGTTCATAAACCTTCTCTTTGTGAATGCTAACCAATATTTTGAAGGACCACCGTTGGTGTCATCTGCATAGATTCTCTTTAACAAACGATCAGCAGTCTCTTGTCTAAACTGCTGTAAATAAGTCCTCAACAACTCATAGTCGTTTTTGGTCAGAGGCGGCAAATACAAGTTATTCAATGGGAATCCGATATCTCCAGGTAACTTGAAACCATCCAAAGCCAAATTGGAAAGCTGCCTTTGAGCTTCTCGGAAATTGGTTGACAGATTCAATTTGCTTACACATTCACTAACAAAGAGAATCCCATAGATCAACACTCTATCGGCATTACCCTTTATTTCAAAGTTCTTAAAGAAGGAATTGGCACGGAATAAATCCAAGGTCTCGTCAATGATATCATAGTCTTGCGTTGGAGGGTAAACTGGGCCTCTAAACTTTGTATGGAAGGGCAAAAGACACAAATTCCCCACCACTCGTTCGTTGGTGTCTTCTCCAAGAAATGTAGAATGGTATGCTGGCATAATTGGTATGTTATGATGCTCTAGTAGGTAGGTATCAGCAACGAACCACCACCACTTGGCCGTATTTTAGGAGTGAGTGCGACAACATCAAAATCAACAAATGTCGCCATTTATGCTCTGCACACCCTAGAATGTCGCAATTAGGCGTACAATGAAGTAGAGGAGGCTGAGGTATATACAGATAACTACGGGTTTAATCAAGAATAGTGTGACTGTAATAGAAGCAACGATAAATAAATTTACCTCTGTTTATGTCTTCCAAGTTTATTTTGATGAAAAACAGCTAGGGAATACTTTTCAAACAAGTTAGTGATTTTGTCTTGAAAAACATGAAAGGGCCAGATCTCACTACAATCTATGGTTGAGCTCAAACCAAATTACAATTGCTCCAAGATCAATGCCTGCATTAAGTAATATGAACGGTAACATAAAACTTGATGGGACTTAAACTTGAAATTTTCAGGTAGCCTAAATGGGGTTTCCTAAACAAGCAGTGAAAGAGCCGGAATTCGGAGCGGGCTTGCAACAGTCGCAATACAAAAGTTGCTACTGTGGTAACTCACCATTTGAATGAGATAGTTATGATGATTATACAATTACTCGATGATGATGTAATTGTGGAGATATTAATGTGTATGTTTTCGGCGGAGTTAAGACTACGACTACTTGAGTACGAGACTGCACTATGAGGCACGAATTAAGAACCGCAATGCAATAGAAAACACAATAGAGGTGGAAATTATTAATAGTAACAATAGTAATTCAATGGCAGAGCGCAGGCTGTATAGCGCAGGCTGTAGAGCACCATATGTATAGCACCATATGTATAGTAGTAGATCAGACATAGCATCGTATTACCGCATTCCATAGAGCAGCATAGCACAGTAGAATATTCGTGTCAAGTTGTAGACATTACCTTAGCCTTGCACTACTCATTGCGACGACCCCTTACGTCTCCCACCGCCTAGTATGGAGGTGTGACAAATCGGTTGGTGTGGTAGGAAGAAAAAAAACATAGGCGGCCAGAGTAAAACTAGCCAGTCGTTCTAATCCAAGACTCTCTAATTCTTCTACAATTAGCAAGTTGACCATTTGCTTATTATAGCCTCGACTTACTTGATACATTTAAGTATTGAGCTTTGAAGGGGACTTTCCAGCGTCCACACATTCATTGGCTGTTTAGTGTTCTGTTCTGCTCACACTCCACTCCACTAAACTTCGGTCGGTGGTCTTATTTTCTTGGTGTCAATAGAAATACTTTGTTTTAGTATGGCATCCAGCAACTTTGGTAATATACCTGCTCATCTTCTTCCTAAGGAAGCTCTTGAGTCTCGTGTGCATTCCAACCCTTCTCCTAGCCGTTCACAGCAGCAGCTCCAGGGTGCTCCTTATTCATCAGAGCAGCAGCAGCAGCAGCAGCCCCAGAATTACTACGGATATCCTCCGCTGTCACAAACACAACGACAATTCCAATCCACACAGCAACAACAACACTCACAATCGCAACATTATTCTCCTTCTAAGTCGTCGGATGGCAACTCAACTAATTCGGTATATCCTCCTCAGAATACCAATTTACCGTATCCTACTTCTCCAATGCAGAAAGTTAGAATAAATGCGTCCCAAGAGGCTTTAGGGTCTCCAATTTTGGAATCGCCTTCCTTATCTGCATCTTCATCTACGGCATTCTCTCAGCAACAAGGTGGTTTTAGAAATCATCATCACCAGCAACAAGACCCTTCTCAATTCATTCAAAAGTCATCATATCAACAGAAATATCACAATCAATCAACGACGGGTGCTCCTCCGTATCCCGTGTCACCAATCACCGGTAACGATTCCGATGCTTCCGAGAGAGCCAGACGTCAAATCTCTCGGAAACCACCGCCAATGGACCTTAAAAATCAACGCAGAAATGTAAGCTCTCCTTCTATGCCTATAAATCATAACGCTCCTTATACGGGAGGAGGTGGAAATCCGGCTCCTCAACTGCAACAACTTCCAAATGCTCAGAACAGAGCGAAATCTTTACTGGCCAACTCCAATTATAACAGATCAGCTATCCAGCACCAATATGGTGGTGGTGTCAATGGATCAGCATTAGGTTCGGGCACTCAATACCCCCAAACAACTCCTTCATATTATGGTGGGAATAATAATAACGGTATTGGGAGCTACTCAATGCAACCACCACCATCTCAACAAGTCCAAACACCCACATCTTCCAAGTCTAGATCGTTTACTTCATTGGCAAAGTTGTCATCGTTGTCAACAAAGAGATTTAGTTCGTCTACATCCTTGAACAACTCGTTACTGAACAGTCTGCAGCAAGGTACAAAGTTGGAGAGGGTGTCTTCGATGTCTACCATGGCTTCTAAATCAAGTTTAGCGGGAATGCAGAGTACTCGTGCCCACGGAGGACATGAGCTGGGATCTCAACGGAAACATCATCGTCATCATAGACCTTCCGTCTATCCCGCATTGCTTTCACAAGTTGCTAAGGCATTCAAGGACACCGTGGTGTTGACAGTAAACACCAAGGATGGGTTAGAACATCACGATACATTTACAGGCAAGATGGCTGTTGATATAATCTGTAAGATTATTCGAACAAACGATAGAAACTTGGCCTTATTATTAGGAAGATCTTTAGATGCTCAGAAGTTCTTTAGAGATGTTACCTTAACTCATCGTTTGCGTGACTCTGTTCACGAGGTTTATGCATTTAATTATCCATACAACAAGGCAGATTACTTTGCTGATGTGGGTCATGTTCCTGTTAGCCCGGATTTGTCCAAACTGAATTCTTTTGTTGACTCCAATCAAGCTCAAAGCCATGGAGGAGGAATCTACAGAAATAGTAGCGGTAGTGTTCCGAGTACTCCAATTGGCAGCGCATCTTCATTTAGTCAGACATTGATACAATCAGAATTGGTGGAACGAACGCCATTAACAACCACTCCCCATAATCAAATACACCATTCGGCATCAACTATATCCAACTCCACTTTGAATGGGAATAATAATGGTGGTGTGGGGGGGCCACAAGATGAGAGTGGAGTGAATGGTGTTTTCACTATTTTGACGAATTGCTATTCAGCAACATGTACCAGAAACAGCCTCTGTTATAGTATTTCATGTCCAAGAAGATTGGAGCAACAAGCTCGTTTGAACATGAAGCCTGGTGGAGGGTTGAAGAGAGCCACGTCTAAGCTTTCAATCAATGACGTTGATGAAAATAAGACTTTATGGCACGAAACTGTACCAAGTTCTATTTTGGATAAGATGGATAAACATCAAAAAATGAGACAAGAATTAATATTTGAATTTATTTATACTGAAAGAGACTACGTGAAGGATTTGGAGTTTATGACGGATTTCTACATCATGCCCTTGCGGAACGCATTCAATAATATTATTCCTGAACGGGAACGTGAAGCATTTATTCGTACTGTATTTGGCGGAGTCAATGATTTATTGCGTTTAGCCAAAGGGTTGAGTGAAGCATTGACCAGAAGACAACAACAGCAAAAGCCAGTGATTGAAACATTTGCAGATGTATTTTTGGAGCATGTAGGGAACTTTGATGCATTTGTTAAATATTCTGGTAATAAAGTCTTTGCCAGTTATGAACATGAAAGACAACAACAAGTTAATATCAAATATTCCCGTTTCCTTGAAGCCATTGAAAAGAAACCGGAATCTAGAAAGCAAGATTTGACTGCATTTTTGATTAAAGGTATTCAAAGACCTGCCCGGTATCAATTATTACTTAAGGGTGTTTTAAAGAACACCAATCCAGAGTCTCCAGATTATAATAATTTGGTAATTGCTAAGGAAGAAATTGAAAAGATCTTAGTCAAGATGAATGTTGCTACGGGTGAATCCACTGATCGTCATAAAATCATGGTTTTACAAAGACATTTGGGTAAGCAAACATTAGAACAACGATTCAACTTGAAGTTGAATTACAAGCATCGTATCATATATCAAGCGACTTTGAATCGTAAGAGGGATAATGAGAAGATTGATTTATATCTCTTTGAACACGCTCTATTATTAGTGAAGCAGAAGACTCAAAACAAGAGAGAAGTTTTTAAAGTATTTGAGCGACCAATTTATTTACCACTTTTGTTCATGAACAGTGGGATTGATATTCCCAACACCAGGTCTATTTTACAACACCGGTTTCAAGATTCTTTACTTCTGGAAGTTAATTCAGCAGCCTCAGGTACTCGAGTACCATCATTCAAAGCATCAGCATCTGATTTGAATTCCCTTGGAGGGTCTACTCTTGGATCAGCTACAACAGGTAGCACCATTGGAACTTACAATTTCAATCCCAATGTTTCGAATTCCAATACCAAGCTACCTCTTAATGTATTGGGGTTGGGTCGTAACCAAGTTCACGTGACGTTATTTGCAGATGATTTGACTAACCAAAACCAAGTATTGCAACAAGTTTACAAGCAACAGAAGAAGCTTATCGAACAGAATGATATTTTCCTGCTTTCCAAGTATTTCACCAGAAGATTCCATGGCAATAACCGGATCAATTGTGCCGTGCCATGTTATGGAGGGAAGAAGTTACTTTATGGTACAGATACAGGAGTTTGGGTCGCCACTGTTAGATCCATCAGTATGACATCCAATGAGAAGATTTGTCTGGATCCTACGTTGATTATCACCAAGATGTATGTTACGCAAATGGAAGTTCTTGTTGAATACGGTAAATTGTTGGTCCTTTCAGATAAGAATTTGTATGAGTTTGATTTAACATGTACGGAATCCTTGGATCAAGTTAAAAATACACGAAGTGGGAAGTTGATATTAGATCATGTGGGATACTTCAAATCTGGGGTTTGTGACGGGAAGCTTTTAGTGTGTGCCACTAAGACTGGGAACACTCATTCCATTAGTGTTTTTGAGCCCAATAATCCATTTGATAAGAATAAGAGTAAGAATAAGAAGTATGATATTCGAGAGTTTTCCTTTAGTTCTGACCCCTTGGTGATTTCCTTTTTGAAAACCAGATTGTGTATTGGGTGCACCAAAGGATTTGAAATCTTATCGTTGGAGAAAGACATGAAGGAGCCTATTTTGGACGAAGCAGATCCTTCGTTAGACTTTGCTATTCACAGAGAATCCGTTCATCCATTGGCGATCTACAGATTAGGAAAGAACTTTATGCTTTCATATAGTGAGTTTTCGTTTCTTATTAATGGGAATGGATGGAGAACCAATCACGAATGGGGGATATTTTGGGAAGGTGTACCTCAGAATGTTGCATTATTTTATCCCTATTTATTAGCATTTGAGCCTGGATTCATTGAGATTCGGGATGTGGAACTGGGCAATTTATTGAGGGCTCTAGTTGGCGAGAATATTCGATTTTTACATTCGAATGAACATGAAGCATTGTACGCTTGTGAAGATAATGGCTACGATATTATTGTTTCGATTGACTTTTTAAATTTGAAGCCAAGGGTTGAAGAAGTGAGTCGAGATTCATCCATTCGAAAGAAGTAGTTAGAAATTGGTTAATAAAAGGTTATAGTTAAACTGTAGTCGACTGGTTCGAATTGCGAAAGATTCAGTCGACTGACTCGTTGGACTGCGAGTCACTCGCTCCACAATGATTCCTGCGACGCTGATAATCACAGGACGCTGAAAAATTTACCGCGTGCGAACAACGATGCGACCTGTGCCGAAAAAAAAGCAAGCTAAAGAAGCAGAAAAGATGAAGCTTTGCTCCACCAAACTTATCTGTGGTCTCACTATAATCATGGCATCTAAAGATATTATTCAGATATCAGTACCCAGCATCGATAGACCGTTTGGGTTATATCTTTGGCCCCTTTTCAACTATGTTTTCCAGTCGATAGTTGGATATCAAGCAGATGAGTTTGAGTTCATTAATGGCAAAACCTTTTTGGCTAATGGATATCATGCTATTGGAATCATTGTGGTGTATTACATTGTTATCTTTGGAGGTAGAACTTTAATGAATAAGCTCAAGATCAACGCGTTGAAGTTGAACTTTTTATTCCAATTACATAACATTGTTTTAACCTTGATCAGCTTGGTTCTTTTGCTTCTTATCATCGAACAGATTGTTCCCATTTTGTATTATCACGGATTGTTCTATGCCATTTGTGATGCTGGCGCCTTCTCTAGACCGTTGGTAACGTTATACTACTTGAACTACTTGACTAAATATATGGAACTAATCGATACCGTGTTCCTTGTGTTGAAAAAGAAGAAGTTGTTGTTCTTGCACGTCTACCACCATGGTGCTACCGCATTGTTATGTTACACTCAATTAACTGGTGTCACCTCTGTTGAGTGGGTTCCAATTTCTTTGAACTTGGCCGTCCACGTCGTGATGTACTGGTACTATTTCTTAAGTGCTAGAGGCATTAGAGTGTGGTGGAAGGAATGGGTTACCCGGTTCCAAATCATCCAATTCTTAATTGATTTGGTGTTTGTTTATTTCGCCACTTACACTCATTATGCTTATGCTTATTTCCAATGGTTACCTCATGTTGGAGATTGTCATGGTAGTGAGACCGCCGCTGCTTATGGTTACTTGATTTTGACTAGTTATTTGATCTTGTTCATTCTGTTCTATATCAAGGTCTATAAGAAGTCGTCCTCTAAGAAGAAGTCTGGCAATGCTGCTACTGCTGATTCCTCAGTTAAGGATTCCGCTGTGACTTCTGGCGCCGCTGGTGTCTCTACCACCAAACCAAAGTCAAGAAAGGCTTAACAAAGGAAATGCGTCTCCTTTTTAACCAGTACCTTTTTTACACCCATCGTCTCTCATATACATAAGTGATCCTTAGCTAATACTTTTTGTTTAATAGGTTACACCCATTTTACCAGCGAACTGGTTGGCTTAAGCAACATTCTGGGGCATATCGTAAATGGTATCAAATCCGATCGTCGCTTGCTTACGTAGACAATAGACACAGATTTAGTAGTTATTACGGTTTTTTTTTCCTGGAACTATCGGATGCGGATATCAGCAAACAATATCCGATTCTCAGCCACTTGATTGCTTCTCTGCACATAACAACGACGCACCACATAAACTACAGCCGTACATCCCGGCCGCCCTTGGTCAATGAAAGCTGTTCTCAAACGCCGGCATTCTGGAGTATACAAAAAATAAGAGATCTAGATGATGAATCATGAAGCGCAATTCTTTATGAGCACCATGCAGAGTTATCAGAAATGTATTAAAAAGGTAGGATGTTGGGGTCGGAGGTAAGGGAACTCTTTGCGCGGCGACGCCAAATTTCTGCGGATGGAACGAGAGTTCGGTGATGACGTGTATCGTGTCTGAAGATCTACAAATGACAAAGTTTAGATTTTCCCATCGCCGTCGACCCGCGGACAATAAAATAAAAAGCAGACACTTTGCGAAAAAAGAAAAAAAATAAATTTCACCTTTCATCAATGTCGGCAATACCGTAGCCGTTCGCTCTCATGGCATTGCTGAGAATACCGAACACGCATGTTAACTTCCGTCCATTAGATAATCTTACCATCATATTAGTGAATCCAGTTAGTTCTGCTCAGCTTTAAGGACGTATCGGGGAAGAAGGCAATCACCCTCGTCTCCTGTGCCATGAGTATGTTAGGCCCAGAAAACGAAACATCAAGCACGGCTATTTAGTTGTGTTCGTATGCGCCGGAAGTAATGTTGCCGGAACTTAAGTTTAGCCTGAGGAGATAACTTTTTTTCCCACCAGTTGACATGAACAAAGGGCTGACGACATAGTGGATCAAGCAACTGGCACTATAGATTTTGAGGCGGGGCATATCTGATAAACGTGACGTCAACTATTGATATGGACATGACGTAGTAAACGAGAAAGCTTGTAACAACTACTGCTTTCACAAACACCTACTATAAGTTTATCATGAGCATGTAACCCGTAAGCAACGTTAGTGTGGAGTGGAGTGGCTAGACCACAGAAATAAAGTGTCTGCTGAAATACTTAGCTTATCTATGAGATTCTACTGTAAATATCTGGGCAATGATCTACATTATTAACCCTTGGAGCTGACACATAAACTGCAGACAGTGGGTAATAGAGCAAGTTTAGTTATGACATGAATATGGCTTTGTTTGTGTAATGGATATCTTTCCACTACGCAACTCTAACTGCTACCTCACATAGAATATAGTTCACTCAGCAGACTCCAAACTCAAGCAAAGCCAGTGTGCTTGAGTAAAAAAATGTAGTAGATACTTTAACAAGCCGCAAAACATGTCTGATAGGAGCAGGAGCTGGATAGCACCATGACTACTAAGGTAGGTACTTATGGTGAACCTTGCGTTATTGAGTTGTAGTAAAACGGCTGTCATTATTTTGTGTCACTTTGGAGGCCTCTAGCCAAGAACGTAAACTCTGTAGAAACGATCGGCTGAAACAAACTCGTTTTGTCTGCGTTTCGGTCGTACCAGAAACAGCACAAAGACATTTCAAAGACTCCGACAATGCTTTTCATCGGTGAAAGCCCAGATTCTAAAGTATTCGGACAGAAATTCGGTACCCTACTCCGAGCACCGTAAATTATGGAGGGGAGTTCAACAGGAGACAATTAGTTATTTATCTGTTTCGAAACGGTGAATATTGCTAAGAACGGAACCGAGAAAACCTAACACCGCTTTGTTGCATAACCTTGTTAAATCACTCACATTTGCAAAGCTTACTAATTAGGGAACATCCAGGTCAATAATGCGGAGTTGACGGGTGTAACGGCCCTTTCGAAAGTAACTCCTATCAGACAGATAACGCAGACAAATCCGACTAAAATTGCTCAAACATATACCTCACAATAGCAACCATTACATCATGATGATATCGCAGTGTATTGCCGCATTATTTTCCGGAGAACAACAGTAAAGTGGTGTGTCTGATTTAATGATATACAATTACCTATATCGGTTATAAGCAAGCATTATGGGAGGTGTGTGTAACAGCTACTCTCCAGTGACAAATACCAAGGAAAGAGGATGTGGGGTTTTGTAGCAAACTCACCAACAACCGTGATGGAAACAGATGCCTACAAGTTTGTAGCCATGGGGCAAAGTGTTTGACTAAAATTGACTGCATTAATTGCTGCTAAACAGTCTTTACATGCTGTGGTTGGAGCTGACAGACAGTTATTATTCAAACAATATCAACATGCGTAATAGTTGCTATCTTTAAGATTAGAACGATCAGTCTTTGCTGTCCTTTCAATTAACACTGTGATAACTCCGATGTATTTGAGGTTCATTTCGGTCGAGCACCATGCACAGAATCGGTTCGCACCTGCGCGACAAATAGACACATAAAAGTATATACCTCACTTAACGTATGTGGCCTTGGAACGATTGAGGCTTCATGGGCTGAGAATTCAAATGAATGGCTTCGTATAGGCCAGGGTTCTCCAAACCAACCTGTTGGTTATGTTAACCGTAAACTTATACAAATCTGACAATTGCCTTTGTGGGGTTGCTCGTTATAAATAGTGAAACACCTCATTTTCCTAAGCAATGTCGGTGTTTTGTGATACAATTTCCGGAACACTGTCTCGGGTCGTTCTGTTGCTTAATATTTATAGGTTGGGACGCTGACAGTGGAATGTAAAGTGTAATTGCATACGAATCGACTATACTCATGCAATTCCCTTCGCTTTCTAGATATAGCGCGGCTGTTGTAGCATATACATTCATTCCATGGTTTAATGAATTGTAGAAATTATCGCTATATGGTTAAGCCCCCACTCCATGAATGAGACATTTTTTCGGTCTCGGATATGTATTCTTGCTGCAATTAACAGCCGCGGGGCACGGCTTTGGCGTCGTGTCTGTCCGACGATAAGGTGTCATGATGGCGGGGGTGTCGGGATGGCGCTAGTTTATCTAGACGTCCAAACAGAAGATGGCATACTGTTTCAGCCTTGTGGGTCCCGCCACCTTACCAGGCATTCCATAAAATTGAATACGCAATTCCACCACCCATGCCATATGGCTACTATGTAAGAGTTATAACACGATGGAACGGCGTCCGAAGATTCCGAGTCGATAGGTGTCTTCCTCCACGGTTAGAGACTCTGGTTACAAATTGGAAAGATGTTGGATTAAATATCGTCGCGGGCTAAGGCCTTCTTCCTCTACTTGAAAAATGTCCCGAAAAGTATCAGTCGTATTTCCGATCGCTTGTTGGCGAAAGCTCCGGTCAGAAGATAGGGGAAATAGATGGTTTGTAACTATGCTGTTCGGCAATTGAATTGATGTAGACGGAAACACATTGCCAAGTACACAAAAGGCCTCTTGCGGTACAAGTGTTCAGACACAACAATGATTATTATTAGTTTTAGTATAGGGTCGAGGTTTTCGTATATCCGACACGGCTTCAACCTCATTCATTCGCGTTATATCCGCACGCCACACCGACATTAGTCGGGTGTACGCCAGAAGAAAAACGGAAACACAAACTTTACGTCCCCTAAATTCGGGGGCTTACTCATACAGGTGTCAGACAATTTCTTACGCGGGTGGGTGGCTCTGCCGCTTTCTTTTCTATACACTCAGTGGGTATGATTCTAATGGCTCGGAGAAAAGCCCAAGCTTCCTGTCTGTCTGTTTCCTATTTAAATAATGCTTTGATTCCGCCCTCCACATTTATCCCATACCCAGCCATTATCTATATATATCGGGCTACTCACTAAACAACCCGTCTTCATCGCCTTATATACCCTTTAATAGTCACTCATATCATATCCGACATTAATACCTCCCGTAACCGTTCCTTTTATGAAGTCAGTCTAAATTGGTGTATGATTTAGACCTGTCACATTTATCTATCTATACATATAATCAGAATGGGTTCCTCATATATCTTGCCTCCAGTCTACAACCAAGGTCCAGCAATCAGATTGCCTCCTATCCATTCGTTAGATTTGCCTACCACCACTGCTTCAAAAGTGGCTCCTCCTGCTAGCAACGTCATCTTCCCAACGTATGGTGTTGCCCCCCAACAACAGCAGCCAATATACTATCAGCGGTCGCAATATGCTCCTGCCATGTCGCTGTTGCCCCAGCCAAACCAGCAACTCCTGCAGTACCAGGTTGTGGGCGGCGCCACCCCCAAACCCCCAGGCCCAGGCCCAGTTGCAATCCCCGTGGCCGCCGTTCCCACGCCAGGCTCAAGTCTGTTGTTTGTGGTACCAAATGTCTCTCGCAACTACTCCACATGTTCGAGTTCGTCGATCATGAGTCCCGTGGGGTCTCCCAACACCAGATGTCCTTCTGTGGCCACCACAAGCTCACAGTTTTCTACTCCAACGTCCGTAGACGGCTTGAATAAGTTGACTACTGCCGGCCACAGAATACGGTCGTTCTCCGACCCTCATGATCAACAGCAACAAGAGCAGCAAGATCATCACCATCATCCCCACCATTTGGATCCTCCACGGGAGATAAAAATCGAACAAGGGTCGACCACTCCTTCATCTCCTTCTGGTCTGGAAGCATCCACGGGTCCCTCCTCCCCAGAAATGGAAATTCCCGAACAAGGCACCGTGGACGCCAACGACCACGGCGACTTGCCTCACAGCTCCCACGGAGGCATCAAGAAGTCTTCGTGCAAGCCTCGCAAGAAGAGACAATGTCCCGAGTGCAAGCTTTACTTTTCCAACTTGGTCACTCACAAATCTACACATTTGAAGCCTACATCCCGTCCTCATATTTGTCAGTACTGCCAACGAGGATTTGCCAGACCCAATGATTTATTCCGTCACGTCAAGTGCCATTGGAAGGAGATCGGGCTGGACAAGGGCCAGTTCAAGTGTCCATACAAGAACCATTCGACCGGAGATCATTGTTGTCACAATCTGGGGATCTTCAGTCGGTGTGACACGTTTAAGAATCATTTGAAGGCTATACACTTCCAGTATCCTAATGGTACAAAGAAGGACCAACGCAATAAAGTTAACGGTCATTGTCGGATGTGTCACCAGTTCTTCAACAATGTTGATGAATGGTTAACCAATCATGTTGAAAAGAACCAATGTTCCTTTGCCAATGAGTTGAAGAAGGAAGGTTAACGTTAATTTTTACAGGGTTTATTTCAAAATGACTAACAGACAGACACTGTGTGTTGCTCTTGTATATTTCTATTTCAGCTATTTATTTTTGGGTATTTTGTTATATTAGTTAGTGTCTGCGTAGTTAATATATTTTCACTGGGTTACTTCTTAATAGGCGTACAGGGACACAAAGCCGGCTGCGCTCAAGCGTGCAAATTTAAATCCGAAATTTTGTCAGGCTCGGAAGATCTCTATGCATATGACAAAGTATCGCCCCCTTTCTCACTGTCGGAGTACAAGAGGAAACCGAGTTAATGAAACGAAATGTCGCACTACTCTTCATCGTGTCCTTTCTTTATATCCGTATCGAATTACTAATACTAATACCAAGAATAATAGTTAGCTCAATAATATGGTCAAAACAGTGGTTAAGTATCTGTTGTTAGCGTTCTTGGTGTCCACCTATAAGACATTACCTGGTGCATGGGTATGTCGCTTTTACTATCAAGTTCTCACCGTTCTCATGTTCCGGTACCGGCGATACGTTGCCAACGGTAGAAAAGTGCCAGGAAACACTTTGTTCAAAGCCAGTGAATATAGAACCTATGTTTCACCCTTGGAGATCGACATCTACTTGCACAAATCCAATTCCACCTACTTTGCTGATTTAGACATTGCCAGAACCAAATTGGTCGGGGAAAGATTCGGCCCGCTTTTTTGGAATTATTATGATAACACAAACGACGAATTCTCCACCAGATCTTTGTCCAATGTCCCTTATATCCCTATGGGGTCCGTCCAAGCGACATTTAAGAAGGAGCTAACGTTGTTCACTCGATATTTCATCAAAAGCCGTGTGTTTGCATGGGACTCCAAATGGATGTACATTTTGTCGCAGTTTGTCGTGAGACACCCCAACACCAAAAAGGAGACATTGTATTGTGCAGCAGTCACCAAATATGTGTTTAAGAAGAATGGTAGAATGACCATTAAACCTGAGGAGTTGATTAAAGAGTGTGGCTTATGGAACGACGACGTTGTGAAGGAGAACGAAATCAACTATAAGTTGGTTGAACATATGAAAGACATTGACGACATTGAACAAGTGTGTAGAAACTTTTAGCAACGTCATTTAACAGATAGCGAACCAACGGTAGACATTGACGACATTTAGACTTAATATAGCCATGACTATGCTAAACCGAACCCTTCATGACCTTCTGTAATTGAAAGTAGTAACGCTTGTCTTAGTGTTTCATAAGATTCATATGCTGGTAAGTTTACCTGATTAAAACATGTGTGTGACGAAGGCAATCTGTCAATCAGACCATAGTCTCTATGGATTTGAAACTTACAGTTACCATTGGCTCCACTCAAGTTCTTGAACCCATTCAACGGCACTTTGGAAGTCCCGGTTGCAAACTGTAAGAGTTTAGCCCGTTCTTCGTTATCGAACGACTTCACGGCTCTCCAGAACCATTGGATTTGTATGGTAGAGGGTGAATAGTTCACATACAAAGTATTGGACTGCCAATCATCAACGTCAATGTCGGGAAGTCCACTAATCAATAACTCCAACTCTTGTTCGTCGAAAATAGACACCAAGTCCTTAGGGATGATCTCATGGAACCCTTGAAGAAAGTTATCCATTTGTTCTCGAACACTGGTTTGAAGTCTGTACTCTACCACCTTCTTAATGTACTCCAGTTTGTTCTCTTCAGTAACAGCAATGTTTCTTCCGTTGGGGATCAAGTCAATGATCTTGTGTTCGCCGTAGTCGTCGGTTTCCACTGAGAAGTCTTCGGTTAAAATGTCGGTAATGTCGTTTTCAAGCATCCACATCAACGACTTATAGTACTCCAAGTCTAAGGTCTCCATGTCCTTTAAAGACACGGGAATGCCCAAGATTCGCTTATAAACTGCCCGGGAAAAATGACAGTCCAAGTAGCAGTCGTCAAAAATAGCTTTACCAATGATCTTCCCAATGAACTTGAAGAACGAAAGGTGTTCCGGATTAATGTACGACGTTCTGTTGGGATGGAATGTCGTAGCATCAGAGGCCACTGGGATGAACAAAGCATAATCAGGATTAAACATCTGTCTAGATAACACTTGGTACCATTCTCTGGTGACTCCACCGGCGTCCACACCGCTTTCACCTTTGAATTCAATCTGCAAGGTTGAGTTTCGGAACTCTTCCTTGGACTTGAAGAACAACGCCCGGTAAGAGTCCAAAAAGACCTGGTCTCTACGTACAGAAACAGCCAAGGTGTTTTCAGTATCAACGTCTTGAAGCAACCGACGATCGAAGTATGCCTTTTTATTGTCAAATTCAAGCACCCGGGGGTTCCTAATAAGCATTCCAAAAAGTCCCTTCATCAAATTCGGGTTGGCCCGAACCATTGCGTTCAAGATCTTCTTATGTTCGTCCGTAAACGAAAAAAAGAGCCTCTCAATGGGTTCCTTGGTATAGTCGATCTTCTTCACTTCAAACGAAGCCAAATCTCGTACTTGCATGTCTTTGATCTTGCTGTGCTTGCACACAAGCAAAAGCGACTCAATTAACGGGGAAAGCAATGTGGCAACCTCCCCTCGAGAGTGTTCTTCACACAACAGCAAACACGAGCTTAAAGCGTCCCAGAGTGTTCCTAGTGATAATTGTTGATACAATTCCGTCAACATCTTGTTGTCAACATCTTCTGCCTTGTTCCCATCTTCTGCCTTGTTCCCGTCTTCTGCCTTGTTCCGGTGCTCGTACATATAGTCCATCGCCGTAAGAACACGAAGAAGCTTTGTCTGGTTGGAAGACTGAGAACTAAACTTAGCCAAGAGCTTACTGTCAAGCTGCTGTTGTTCTGGAGAAGCTTTGATCAAGTCAATGGCCTCGTTAAGTTCATCTATGATAAGCTTACCGAAATTAGTAGCCTCATCAGATAAAAACACCGTGAAAATCTTCTGAGAGTGTGGTAACCAAGACATATTTTGCATGGTACTTATGGTTCGTCTGAAGGTGACACTGTGGAATTCGTTCCCGGTTAAAATCCGAACAATATAAGCATAATAATGGTCTGGGATCACCGGAGCCAACGTAGGAGCTGGAGCAGCAGGGGTTGCATTGCTGCTGTCGTTCTTATCGTCATCTGTTCTCTTAAGCGAGGCCAAAGGCTTGGTGGCATTCTGTAGCACGTGGGCTAAAAGATACACCAAGAATTGATCTTCGGTAGCCAAAGGATTAGCAAGTATCAGTATAATATAATTGATGGGGTATCTGTTCTTCTTGACCATCATTTCCTTAATCTTATTCTTGGGGTCACCTTTCTTAACCAAGAATGGGATTTCATGTTCGGTCAACATGTAGTAACGAACATAGTAGCTACTCTGCAACAAATGTAACATGGCTGTGACAAATTGCACACCCACATTCTTTGACGTGGCTCCTTTGGGAAGCTCTATACAACCTCCACCATTAGGACCACCGCTGCTCTTAGCTTTCATCACAACACTTTGATAAAGCTTTTCGATCGAGTTCTGGTTTGTAAGCAAGTCATGCATTATGGCTATCATTAACCCAATAACCTCGTTCCGGGTGTGCTTGCTGAAACACATAAACAACAAGGTATCATGAATGTAAGCTCTAAACGGATGTGGCTGAGGATAGAACAAAAGACGAAGAATGGAAAACACCCCAGTGGCATCAACAAATGGAGTCTGAAATACCTTTAACTTGAGTCTATCATTGTTTCTACCGCTTTTACTACTGTGATTCTCATGTTCGCTCAAGGCATTAACAACAATATCTTGTTCGTTCTCTTCACCATCTTGATCATCATCTTCATCGTCTTCTTCAATATTGTCTTGATCATCGTCAATGGCTCTCATGTTCTCAATGGCAGAGTACCGGCGAGCCATGGACTCCTGTTGAAGGATCTCTTCCCGGATCTGATCAGGGAGAGCATCCAAGAAATCAGGATCAATTTCTCGGACATCGGCATTGGTGTTCGAGGCCGTAGCACGACGTTCTCGTACGTGTTGGGTGAACACTTCTTCTCGCATATCTTCCGGTAACGCTTCAAAGAACTCAGGATCAATATCTGTCCCGCTAATGTCCACCTCTCTATCACCGATTAGAACATAAATAGGTTCACGTTCTCCTTCAGCAGCAACTTGTTGCTGTTCTTGCTCCAGCTGCTGCTCCAGTTGAAGTTCCATTCTTTCCTTCTCTTCTTGTTCTCTTCTCTCCTTCTCTTCTTGCTGTTTTTTCAACTGTTTCTGTAACTTCTCCATTCTGACCTTCTCCGCTTGCTCCTTCTTCCGCTTGTAAATCTCAGCACTCTTGTCTTGAATCCGATTGACTATGGCCGGGGTTACCCTCAAATAATACAAGCTTCTATTGTCGTAAAATAACCTCATGGCATCACTCCATCTTTCCACTGTGGAACTGAACTTAATGACGGAGTTTACCTCGCCGTCGTTGCCCAATTTGGCCAACGAAAGGAACCCGTCTAGAGCTCGTTCAGAGTCAAGTCGAGTGCCGTTGCTGCTTCCAAACGTAACAGAATCAGAAAGCAACGGCTCGTTCAAAAGGCCACCCACAAACGACGACCAAGACGAATTACCTCCTGCATCATTGCCAAATATCTCCAAAAGTGCAGTCAATGGGTTACCATTTGGCGCATTGCTGGACACCAAAAGTCTTTCCAAGTCCCCTTCGTCGTCGTCGTCGATGTTGTTGGTGTCGTTAGAACGACGGCCAGGGGTTATGGTGACAATTCTAGGGTTAAAATCTTCTTCATCTTCGTTATTATTGTCGTCTTCATCTTCTGACACTTCTCCGTTCCGCATACCGTCCAACCATTCTGTGAACTCATCATCGTCGTATTCGCTGCCATCGCTATCGTCATCGAATCCAAAGAACTCCGCTTCATCGGAAACATTGCTGCCTTCACCGTCATCATCATCAAAATCTTCTCCGTCTTCGTCATCAGAGTCAAAAGTAACTTCTTCAATTATATCAATAGCATCACCTTCAGAATCCGTAGTTTCATCATCATCGTCATAGTCATAACCATCGGAGTCTTGGTCGTGCATAACTACTTCACCTTCATCATCATCATCTCCCATGGCAATATCAACATCCATATCAGAGTCTTCTGCCTCGAAATCATCAATGTCGTTGGCGTTCATCTCGTTGTCCGACACAAGATCTATCGATTCATCTTCTGACCATAACTCCTCTGGAATTTCGTCGAGTCCAGAGAAATCGTCCTCTTCAGATTCGTCAATGTCGTACATTCCCAACGTAGAATTACGGAATAAATCTGGCACATCTTCCCTATCGTCAGAGATAGGAACAATTTCGTCGTCTTCATCGTCCCGCTCGCCATGCTCAAACAATTCTTGGTTGTCACTCCGAACTTTCCCTAACGAGTTGAGCACCTTACTTCCGGCCTTAATCACTCGACTGATGTCGGCGTAGTTCAAGTCGTAATCAGCAGTTACTTTGGCTATCAAGTTGGGAACCTGCTTGTCCATCATACACTTGGTGATGTAGAACGAATCGTAAACCGTGGCCCTCTTGTTCCGTAATGAGCTCACCAAGGAAGAAAGCTTGTTGGAGAACGGAGCACCATAAAGCTCAAGCACTCGTTGAAGTTTGGCATATTTGATTTCCGCAACAACGGTACTCATCTCCAGAGTATCGATGAGAATCTTACCGCAAACATCAGTAAAGAACTTCCGGATAAAAGCCATGTCAATGTCTTCATTCTTGGGATCAGGCGAGTTCTTTTCGTCAAGAATTGGAGTGGAAATTAACGAAACAAGTGCAAGCTTAGCCAATGTCGATAACGTATTCATTCTGGATGCCTTGATGCTGTTCTCGTTCTCATTAGGGCACAAAGAGACCATTTGGTGAATCATAAAGTTCAATGCCGTGGGAAGTGGCCTGATTTGATCCTCAGCTACTTGTCTCTTGGAGAAAGATATAAACTCAAACTTGGCTTGCTTGTAGGAACTCAATAACTCAATAAGAACCTGAAGAATAAAACAGGCATAGGCAAAATGTCCGTTCTTGAACACATCGGCCTTGATATCATTCTTATTGTCTTCTTTAGTCTTCTTTTTGTTGTTACGGGAACTGTTCTTCTTGGGTTCCTCTGGATGCGACATCCAATCCTGTTTCATAGTGTGCATCAACTCATGCAACAACGAGTGAACAATTCCCGTAGTATGTTGGCCCACAACATTTTTATGAGCATCTTCCATTTCAACATCAGCATCAGCTTCACCATCACCGTCTTCCTTGTGGTCCTTCTTCTCGTCTACTTTACTCACAATTAATCTGTTTTGAGACAATTCAGAAGACCCGTCGTAGCCCTCAAGAACAGTATACTTGGTGAACGTATCTACGTAAACTGTCGGCTCCCGAAGAACCAAGGCAGAGGTCTCCCGAAGACACGATTCCAATTCTCTCTTGGACCTCAACGAGCCAGAGAACAAATGTAAAATGTCCGGGGTCATATAGTTCTTGAGAATGTCCACGGTTTCATAGCATCTTCTAAGAAGAATAATAATAATCTTTCTATAAGGATCAAACGTTTGGTTGGAATCGCTGGTGTACGAGAGTGCAACATGGATCAACTCGCTCAAGACACTAGACTTGACGATCTTGCTGGCATATAGTTGATCTCTAGCATATAATATGAGCACTCTTCCCAAAGCATAGGCGGTTTTCTTCTCCAGAATCTTTCCAAAGCTCAAGATACATTCCAACATGTTCTCCTTAAGTTCTGTTGAAACCTTGTAGGGTGGAGCCTTGTATTGAAACTTGTGGACGGTCTCTTCAACATTGGGAACGTCACTCATGGTCAATAATGTCTCCAAGATGAACAAGAGATATGCAAAATACTCTTCATTCACATGAACAACATTATTGTGATATTCAGCGCTGATAAACTGGGCTGCTTGTTCAAGAATAACAGAGTTCTTACAACACTTGTTCACACACCAACTGAACAAAAGTGCAACGGGTGCAATGCGTGCACTAGTGCTTTCTTCCTTGTTGTGCATCATTTTCTTAAGGTGTTCAAACACAATTTCAGTCGGATCATTGGAAATGGTCAAGAGAACTTCCATAATAGATTCAACACATCGAGGATAGTTTTCTGTCAATATGAAAAGGTTCTTTAATATTGAAGACGCAATCTTAGCGTAAAGTTCAAGGTATTCCTCTGAATTATCACGAGTTGTCAACGGATGTTCCATGTCATCTTTATTGGCAAGTTCCTTTAAGGTGTCACTAATGTCGTCAAGATTGTATTCCCATAAATGAGCATCGTTCTTATTGATGATATCTCGTAGATCTCTGGACTTGTTGGTCATATTAATGGCCTCTTCCATTGGAACACCATTATCGATCAAGATTTGAAGATCTTGACCACGAGGAGCAACATTGTTGACGTCAAAGCCCACAAATGGCTCAATCTCGGTGTCTGCATCAAGTTTGGTTACCAGAATAGCCTGATATATGGTAAGACATTGCTCAATAACCTGCGAAGGAATATTAGAACTGTTGATACCTCGACCTTCTGTAGCAAAGAGCTGTGACTCCGGACCAACAGTCTTCAGAAGCAACCTCATAGCTAGAACTCGGGTTTGAAGCAACACTGATGAAACCAATTGGTTGGGACCAGAGTATCCCCTTGCAAAGTAAGAACTGGTCATGGGCAAGTTCGGCATTAACTCATCTCGAACAATATAGGCAAATGAAGTGAAGATTTGGTAAATGGCATTCTTAATGGTGCTATTCTCAGCAATACTAATGTATTTGAGTTCCTTTGTTTTCTCCACTTCGTCAGGGGAGGTTTCAAGTAAGTTGGACCATAAAGATTCGGCAATCTTGGAGATTTTTTCAAAGTACAGTGTTTGCAAGAGCCCAATAACAAGTGCAGTGTTCCTCAAGTCTTTAGGTGCCTTTTGTGACAAACAGTGGCTAACGAGGTTCACGAGAACCAACGTATAGCTTGACTCTTGAGAAGTGTCCGGGAACTGAAGATCAAAGAACTTGGAAAACACTTCGGAGATAGAAAGGATGATTTGCACGGCTTTCCTCCTTAGCTCCGGTGTAAGGAACTCTTGTTTTTTGAACATACAAATCTTTGGTAACACATTGAACAAAATTGCTGATTTGTAAGTAGTTTGACGGAATAGCTCTCTCATTTGAACGGTGTTCTTATATTTTGCTGTATTCCCGTCTCTTTTGGGGGGGTCATCAAGAGGTTCTTGCGAGTGGATCAACATCGGTGGCATGTCGTTTCCATAATCTGCATAGGGGATGGTAAGTGCAGCAACTGAGGCAGGAAGGTTGGATCTGATGACGGTTTCTTCAACAGTACATCTTCTTAACAAAAGTCCGATGTTTAGAATGAATTCAGAGTCAATTAAAGTCGCCAATTGAATGATTCTTTCCTTGAAAATCGCAACATAACACAGTGTAAGCACATGGAGCAAGCAGGAAACCACGTTGATTTGTTGCAAGAGCTCTGTCCCCATTTCCAGGCCGTCGTGTTCAAATCTAACAAAATGACTTACGGTTGTAGATTCATCGTGGATGAATGCTTGGATCTGGGTACCTCGTAAATGATGTTTTAATCTTTTAATCAACACTTCTAAACCATATCCTCGTTTAATACTGTCAAAATAGCTTAGTATTTCCTCTAGTCTATGTGAGTCAAAGGAATCAATTATATCATAGGGGCTATTTGGAATGGTTAAAAGATCACAAATGTACTCAAATGGAATCGCTTCCAACACCTCTGCGTCCCATTGTTGGTAATAAAATAACCCACCAGTGAAATTAAATATATTGTCCAAAAGGAAGAATTTAGAAGTCTCCCAGCTGTTAACTCCTACACCTCCTTCCACTTTGATAGGTTCATCATCGTCATTTTTATTATAAAAAGTACCTTCAGACGAAGTATAAAACTCAACTCCTTGAAGGTTCTCTCTCAAAAATGGCACAGCATCATGTAATAATTCTTTGACTTCTTTGATGATTAACGGTTTAAGTTCAGGATAATATCTTGATAATTCGTCAAACGTTCTTCCTAAGCCTAAACTTGAACGGGAATCCAATTCTTTGGAAAGCTCAACGTCCAAAAACACTTTGAAGTTATCACGAATGATCGAACTATCAAGAACATCTTTGAGTCCTTCTTTATTCAAGCAAAGAGGACCAATGACATCAGCCAACGAAGCAAACATGCCTGCTGATGGGAAAAACAATTTGCTGTAATTATTGAACAAGGTAGAGATGACATTGGCTTCTTTCAAAATAGAATATGCCGAAGGGAAATTATTGATAGTTGACCTGATTGAATTCACCGTATATCCTACTACTTTTTGATCAAAAAACTGGGGGTTTTCAAGTATTGTGTTGAAGCATTGTAAGATTGGAGAATCAAAAAGAGTCCTCAAACGGTCACCAAAATCAATATCTAAGATTCTGGCAACAACCAGTATTAAATCAGTAATATAGGTACGTTCGTCTCTAGATAATTTCAAATTCTTTGAGTGGTTTTCCATAGCTAGCCTCACTTCTCTTTGAATGGCTTCTATAAGAATCTCAAACCCTCCAAGATTGTCAAAGTCGTCCAAGACTTCGTTGCCTATTTTAAAGCAAGCATGAAGGGCCACGGCTGCAGTACCACAAGTTTTCTTGTATTTAGTTTCTATTCTCAAGAACGATAATAGATCATCCATAAGACCAACAATTTGTAACCTGGTGCTGCAAGAAGTATCAAGAAAATAGTAAAACATGGAAATAAAATAGCAGTTGGCAGTTTCATCATATGAAGGGTCGTTCGAAGCCACTTGTTGTTGAATGTGTCTTAAGTTTTGGAACATCATTCCATGGCTTAGATTACCACCGAGATAACGAAATAAATCCCCAGTCCAGGTATCTTTCACGGAACAGTGAACAGCGAGACATAATAACGATACTGTGGCTGAGTAGTACACTTCTTTAGAAACGATATTGGCGTATTCTGGCAGTATCAAGTCAACCACAAAATTTAAATCAGAAACATGATGGGCCTCAATAAAACGGGTAATGACAAAGTCTGAGGGACAGGCACAAAATAAAACGGCAATTGCAAAGCATTTCATTCTGACTATTTTCTCCCGTAATTTCATGGCATCATGAGATCTTGTGTTGAACGACTTTGCTATCAAAGCCGTCAAGCTGAAATCGTTCCAGTGGTCCTTGGGGATTGAGGCAGAGCCTTTATCAAGGATTTGATCGTATGAATACTTTCGAACATTCTCATCAGACATGAAAAAAGTCGAAACTCCTTCTTTAAGTACTGTTTGCTTTGAGGATGATCTTTTCTTCTTTTTGTCGGCTTTCAGTGTTTCTCCGGCTGTTACAGCAGAAGCAGCAGGAGCAACGTCCTTCACCACAGACGAGGAAAAATACGAAAAACTGAGTCCCTTCCATTTGGAAGGATATTTCATTCTCGGATTTAAAGCATCCACCAAGCTATAATAACCTCCAATTACTCTTGAATCCTCCAGCGTATGCGTCTTTGATTGGCTCACTTTCTGAGAGAACCCCACAGGCAATGGCGGTGGGAAACATTGCGCAAGACGTAGGATCTCCATTTTGGTTTGCTTGGAAATAGGATTCAAATAGTACCCCAAGTCTCTTTTAGTCAACACCACACAAAACTCCAAGGCTTCGAGTTTAACGTCTATGGAAGGAGTTTTGATAAACTTGGAGATTTTGCCTCCAAGAGTACACGCTTGCCACGAGTGGAGTTTTATCAATTCTCTAACAAATTTTATAATGGAAATTACCAATTGACTATCATAATTGTTGATCAATTGGAGCCTGACTTCGGTGTCTTCCAAGCCGTATTTGTCAATCAATTTGTCGATAATCTTTTCAAATTTGGACATGACTTCAACCCAATAAAGCGTGTCGCCTTTCTCTTCGGTCATGTTCTTGTTCAACACCTGACTCAAGTCCTTGTCGTCACATTTTAAGATTTCATCTATCAAGGGTCGGTACTGGCGACCTCGCTCTCTGGTGGCACCAACTGTTGCGTCCGACATATTCAATAAATACAGCAGTGTACTTGGTAAACTCTATGTAGCAAATTATCAAGGGGGGACCCTTTGAAATATTATCGATACCAACTCAGCTTAGCAATTGGAAGAAAGAAAGGAGTAACTAATATTGTTAAGGCCCAGTGGATTCTTTTCCTTGAGAATATTCGTGATCCATATGCAGGCTCGACCTAGACGGTCATCGTCTGCACAGCGACGCTACCGTACCACGACTTAAGTCGAACTAATAATAAATAGATACCACAACAACCAACTTAATATACTTAGTACCAGTCTTGCCGCATGAACTATGAGTCGACAGTTGAATGATAAGCTGACTGCCAAAGGTTCTGGCGGCCTAAATGTTGAGATCCATCCGTTACTTAAAGAGATTACCCCAACACCTCGACTACCCAAGAACCATAATCCTTTGAAGCGAAATGTTAGAGATGTCTTTGACCCTACCGCCATTAATCCCTATTTGAATCAAGCTGATACCGCCATTAAAGCGAAGAAACACCGGGGGTTTGAATTGGCTCCTCAGGGGAAGTTTATAGCCGAAGCCGATGCTCTTCGAAGTCAGCTTAAAGCTGAAGCCGAACAGAATAGACACGAAGAAGAAATACGGCTGAAAGGGCTTGTACCCGACATAGTCATAGGCGAAGACAAGTACAGACTTGAGAACCCTCCCATGGTTGAGTGGTGGGACAAGCCTTACTTAACGGTTAACAGTTATGAAGAATGTCGCTTGGATGAATCCAAGATAGACTACGAAAATGAATCAGCACCTGTGACTGAGTACATCCAGCATCCAGTGTTCATAGTTAATAAGGACAGTTCAACAACAATGAGTCCGGCTGCTTCTACTGCTGTGTTTTTGACGAAGAAGGAGATGAAGAAGATGAGACGAAACGAACGGTTACAGAAGCTTAAGGACAAACAAGACAGAATAAAGTTGGGCATAGATCCTCCGCCTCCCCCTAAAGTCCGCTTATCCAATCTTATGAATGTTCTTGCCAATGAATCGGCAAGAGACCCCACAGCACTAGAGATGAAGGTGAGACATGAGGCCAAGGCTCGGGTCGACCAGCATTTGAAGCAAAACAAACAAAGACAACTCACCAAGGAAGAGAAGCAAGCTAAGATACAACTGCAACATGAAAGAGATTTAAGTAGGGGGAAGTTTATGGTAGTGTTTAGAATTGAGAGTCTTAACAATGGGAAACATCTTTATAAGATTAACATGAATGCTAAACAATTGGAGTTGAACGGTATATGCTTACATAATCCCAAATTTAACTTGGTGATAATAGAAGGAGGTAGCAAAGGGATCAAGTTCTACAAGAAGTTATTACTCAAAAGAATAAACTGGAACGAGCAAGACGAAGACAGTAACGACAATGTCGTGGAGAATAAGTGTCGAATAGTTTGGGAGAATGAAGTGAAACAATTGACTTTTAAGAAATGGTCTCAAATGTATACGCAAGATGATGAGAATGCTGTGGATGTACTTCGGGCATTTGGATTAGAAAGTTATTGGCCACAAGCGTTGGCGGTGGAAGATTGACCGCAAGTACGACATTTGGTGATGTAAATGTCGCATATAATATAAACTAATGTCGTAATTCTATCATTTTCCAGTTTAAAGCATTTCCTTCCATTAGTTTAATAAATACATACATTACTTTTTGTAAAGGGATACGCCAAGTAATTCAACAATTGCTTTACCAGCAGCAACAACTTCTTCATCGTGATATCTTCTACTGGTTAATTGTAACCCAATTGGGGCACCAGAAAACGTTTGAGGATCATATTGCTCTAACTCCAACTTCTCCAACTCAGATCTGAATTGATAATCTTTGAACGTGTCGTCCCATTTGTCGATCTCACTGTCCAGGAACAACCCGGTTTGGAAAACAAGTGTAGGGAAGTCCAAAATGTTGAACAACGAAGTATAAGACCAACTGTATACACATTCACTAACTGGAGCAACGTTGCAGTAGGTTGGAGAAATAAGAAAGTCGATTTTGTTATCCACCATGTATTTTGTGTATTCCAATCTTAAGTTGTCTCTGATGTAATTCAACTCACGGTTCTCGGTAGTAGAGTACTCTCTAGAACCATCACCATAGTTCAAAGACCATTTGGTCAATTTGGTCAATGGTTCACCAGAAGTTCCAAGGACCCGCTTATTCAGAGCATTACCATCACAGTTATACATTTTGTGGACCGTCTCATAAGCAAGCTTGGTCTTCATGGGTTTGAAGTCAATGATTTTGGCTCCAGCTTTGGTCAACTTATTAACAACCTCCTTCAATCCCCTGGTGATAGGTGGAGTTGGGTGCACTAACCCATCGTCCCATATTACACCAATAGTCAACCCGGAAACAGAAGGAGCGGGTAATTCTCTCCATGGCATCCGTACAAGTGTTCCATCCAAGTCCCAAGGCTTACCATTGTTCAAATAGTGTTTCATCCAAAAGTCAATGTCTTCAACAGATCTAGCAAGAGGTCCACACACTCCGAGAACTGACTCTTGACCTGAAATCGTCGCAACAGCACCCGCAAGCGACACTCTATTAGAAGTAGGTCTTAGTCCAAAGCACCCCGAGAAGGCTGCTGGAGATCTAATAGAACCTCCAATATCAGATCCAATTCCCATCGTGGACCCACCAAAGGCAACAATGGCTCCCTCCCCAGATGACGAGCCTCCACTGGACAACTTCATGTTGAAGGGATTTCTCGTCAAGCCAGTGAAGTTATTGTTGGAGTCTAGATGCATCAACGTTTGCGGTTGGTTGGTACGAACATAAAACACAGCCCCCAAGTCCTCTAACACTTGAATAGTTACGCAATGTTCGGGTGTAACGTTATCAACCCAAGCAACCATACTGGCGTGGGTAACCTTATTACGGTATGCATAATGCTCCTTAAGAGAGATGGGTAACCCATGCATAGGACCAACCACTTGACCGCCGGTTTCGGCAAAATATTTATCCAACTCTTTAGCTCTTTCGTAGCCTTCGTCGGTGAACAATTCCATAGCACTGTTGGTAAGTTGATGACAAATCACTGCTCTCTTAGCATAAGCCAAATACACAGACACGGCAGTTAAGGAACCAGAAGCAAGCTGCTTCTGTAATTCAGTAGCTGACGTCTCAGTGATGGCCAATTCCTCAGATGTAAGCAAATTACTCTTGTATAGATAATCAAGAGAATTGAATTGGTCATCGACTAATTGTTCAATGGGTTTGGGTAAGTCAATTGCATACTTTGGATCAATGGCTCTTGCAAGAGCCTCACGATAAGCTATGACTTTAGGCAACCATTCCTTTTCGTACTTGACTGGGTCTTCAAACCCATCAAACTTTTCAGTTGTTAAAAATTCAGTATACTCGGGCATATTGGAAGGAAGGAAGTGTTTAATAAGATGAAAAGAATATTTTACCTAGTACAATTATATAATTGACAGGGGGATGTCGTCCTACTTATATTTCGGTAAAAAGACTCATTCATCTGCCAGTGCTATCCTATTTCCCCCTATAATATTTTCTTATCGATCATGATTTCCTTTTCCAGTCTTTACCGTCGTTGAGCCTATGTATTCTTTGCAACATGTATACACACCTACCCCAACCTTTTCATTATAATCGCTATGGTGGATATACCTTATAATGAAATTGCCTAATCAGGTGGAATCCGTCTTATCTTAATAAAGCCCTGCATATAACAACACTTTGCATTAGCTTTCATTTCCTCATGTTAAAATATGCTTCAAAAAAAAGTGGCGGAAAGAGCCAAAAAGGGTAATTGCATGCCACTGACATAAAATTTGGCTTCCACCTGCCAGTAAAGACCAACCCACAAAAAACATTAATGCTACGTATAGCAAAAATTGTGATGAATACTTCAATCGGAACTATGAGCTGAACCTTTTTTCAGGGGTGGAAAGCCCCGACACCCAAATCCCCTTATCACATTATGACTGGATCTTTTGTTGTAATACATTCCGTAGCCAACCGTTGTCTGGTGACACAAAAGCCAATAACAAAAAGCCAGGCCCTTATCAGTAGTCGTTATCGGCTTGCCACCAGTTATCAAAATTATAGAGACGTACATTCTCTCTAATTGTTCTATATTTGCTATGTGAGATTGTACAGAAGCATTCCTTGGTGCAACATATGCTACAAAAGCCTTTAGCATTATAGACCAACTTTTCATGCTCAACTGAATTGAAATAGATGTTCTCTTCTTAGCAACAGTAGATATAAACACATAGATATAATGTTTTCGTTATTCGAAGCACATTCTCTACAACCAGTTCGTAAGCGAAGACAAGACCATTCCGGGTTTAGTAAACCGAGTCTCCAAGATTCTCGTAAGAAAGGATTCAATCAGAAGCGCATAGAACAACATAGCTTTGTGGGGACTAGATCAAAATCAAGATATGGCTGCGATGGATGTCGACTGAGAAGGAAGAGATGCGACGAAGTCCATCCCATATGTGGCGCGTGTCTGAAGAGGAATGATACATGTGCATGGAGTTATCATCTTCGAACAAAGGAGAAACCTACCACTATTGAAAAAGTGCTGGATCCTAAGCTTGAGCGTCATGAGATTGAATATCAAGAGTCAGATTGTAAGCTAGTTGAAATTGAGTCTCAGGACGACTTTGTTGAAGAGAATGCCAAAGCTGAGACCCACCATGCGTTGGTTCCGTATATGCCTATTAACGATGGTGATAATGATAACGATATCGAGTGTGTACAACGTGTAACGGCTTTAGAAGATGCAATGGACGACATGTTCAAGTCCAATACCTTATCTCCGCGGTTGGTGTTCACCAGTGCACCGTTAAAGTATCTTGACTCCAATGGATGTCTATTCTGGGATTTCTATAGGTATAAAGGTTCAGCTATTGGTTGTGTGGGAATTGATGATTCCAATTACTTCTTCAAGTGTTATGTGAAGGTTTGTGAAGGGAATGAAGCTATCTGTAATCTTTTAGCTGCTTGGGGAGGAATATATCTTAAGGATAACCCTGAAGATGAAGTAGTTCACAGTTATATTCGTCGAGGCTATTCACTATTACCCCCAACAGATGCTCAAACGCTAATAAAATGCAATGCCAAAAGGTTCTGGGCCATGTGTTTCTACAGCGTACTTTATACGTTTTATGTTACTACCGGTGACCCTAATCATTGGTGGCCGGTGTTTCTTAAGTTGAAGGAGATAATTGATCTCAGTGGAGGCCTAATACAAATATGTGAAGACTACAACTATTCTAATGATATCATCTTTATTATATCACTGATGCAATATTTCAGTTGTACGTCAAGTGAACTATGGATCAACGGACCTATATATCCGTTAAGTGAATTCCAACAAGTGTTTGCTAAAGTTGACTTTGGTAATTTCGGAGTTGATCCTGTACAAGGTGCCTTCTACACAATCTATTGGAGATTGGCAGAAGTTGCAACTAACAAGATACTACTTGAAAAGCAAAAGAGTTACGTTGAAGACCTTTATCGCAAGGCTTCAGCTTCACTGTTCACCAATGAAACATTAAATGAACTATATAAATCCGCTAAGTTGGATTATGTTGAATGTTCGTTACTTGTGTTTGATTCAATGATGTTGAAAATTAATATGGAGAAGCCTTCAATTAGTCAATTGCTCCTTATTAGTGACGACACTGAGCATCAACTACAGATCGATATTTTTGAAACATATAAAAAGGTATGTAAACTTTGCTGCTACTTCCATTTGAAAAGAGCTTCTCCGTTGGTCCATGAAGTGCAAGTTCTATTGGAAGAAACATTGCATTTGGTGGAGGGGCTTCGAGATTCTAAGATGCGAGTATCAATGATAATCCCGTTATTGACTTGCAGTATGGCTGCAGTAACTGATTATGATAAAAGAAGAATAGAAAATTGTTTTAAGCATTTAAGAGATGGGTGCGCAGTTTATAACGTTGATCTAGCTTGGTTCTTAGCGCAAGAAATTTGGTTGCGGAACCCCGAAGGTAACAAAATAGTGGATTGGGCTCAAATATGTAAAGAAAAGAATTGGCATATAAATGCTTGTTAATGAATACAAATATATACTGTTTAATACCAAATAAGAATGCCGTAAAGTAAGAGTGGATAATACTGAACACTTGATCACGAGGCCCAGAGTCACGTGATAACGTCATTCGATCTCATTGGTCAGACAGCCACGTAAATATTTCGGTGATCTCAAATGGGGAACTTCAAATGTGGAGACTACCCTTAGAGTCACCTTCGGTTATCTATTCCACTCTATCAGTTATGGGTTCCGCATACACTATTTTAGGAAAGCAAGTTCCTGCTCATTATGTACGTACGATACGAAGGAGGAACATACAGGAAGCGTTCAATGTATTGGTACGCAACTATTGTGAAGCTCTCAACTAATGTATAGAAGCCTCATTGCTTGTTTCAATTGTATATCCTAAATCATAAAGCATCTACTAACAATATTTTTAGTTGTCGATTTTGACATTGGGTTCTGTGGCCGCTTTTGTTGCTTGGCCCAGTGCTAAGAAGGAAGCTCCTGCAACACCAGCTGTTGCGGCTGTTCCTGTCTCTTCCAAGGAAGATGACATTGACTTGGAAAAGTTATTGAAGTATGTATACAAGTATCTCAATTGGAGTTGAGAGAATTATGTATTGGGTATAAATCAGCCCAGGTGTTATAGGGGGTAATAACTTAGTGGCATTTATACCTGTGCGACCACCATGAGACTGAAGGTATATGGGAGTTGTGTTTACCTAAGTTGACAATGTTCATCCTATCAGCCGTCCAGCGCAATATTAAGTACGATTATTGGTCTATGTCCCACTGTCACTGAATCTCGCTACACCTAACACCAAAAATAATCTAATCCTTCGAGAATGCACCACAGACTTACTAACCACAACTATAGCGACTTAACAAAAGAAGAATCAAAGTAATTGTTTATATTTATATAAATTTAATATGAATCATATATCAAGCACTGTGTAGACTCCAAATTCAATTAGTAGAGAAACATCACATTCCCGTTTCTTAACTGAATTATGTGGGTAGCATTGCAGCCTTATGTCTGACACCTCTTCCGCTGACTAAACATGGATCGGTGCAAAACCTGAAAACGGAAGGAACGTAAATAAGATCTGTACGCGTGTTATACAGTCTGCTATTCCAGTTATTGTTTTCTTAACTAAGGATCTACACGTCTATCAAGTGATATCGCCTACACGTCATAATTACATGTGCTTTTGTGTTACTTTGCGCGTGTCACGCGTCTCCTAGAAATGTTCTAAGCTATTTTTTTTTGTTTACATTCGCGTCTCATCACTCATATAAAAGGAAAGCCAAAGTACTACTCTTTTTATTTGGTACATAAGTTTTCGGAAATCAACTGTGTTTCTTTCTTTCCACAATGCAAGTTTTCAAGAGAGACGGTCGTCACGAAAATGTTCAGTTTGATAAAATAACTACCAGACTTCGAAGATTATGTTATGGTTTAGATGCCAAACACGTTGATGCTACTTCCATCACTCAGAAGGTTATTCAAGGTGTTTATCATGGTGTCACTACTATTGAATTGGATAACTTGGCAGCTGAAACAGCTGCCTATATGACTACTATTCATCCTGATTACGCCATCTTGGCTGCAAGAATCGCTGTGTCCAACTTACACAAGCAAACCACTAAGCAGTTCTCTCAAGTTGCAAAGCAATTGTATGACTATATTAACCCTAAAACTGATAAGCATTCTCCTATGATTTCTGAAGAAACCTATGCTACCATCACCAAGTATGCAGACGAATTGAACTCTGCCATTGTGTACGATCGTGATTTCAACTACAATTATTTTGGATTCAAGACTTTGGAAAGATCATATTTGTTAAGAATTAATGGTAAGGTTGCTGAAAGACCTCAACACTTGATTATGAGAGTGGCTGTTGGTATTCATGGTGATGATATTCCAAGAGTTATTGAGTCTTATAATTTGATGTCTCAAAGATATTTCACACATGGTTCTCCAACATTATTTAATGCTGGTACACCAAATCCTCAAATGTCCTCATGCTTCTTGGTTGCCATGAAGGATGATTCTATCGATGGTATTTACGATACCTTGAAGACTTGTGCTTTGATCTCTAAGTCTGCTGGTGGTATTGGGTTGCATATTCATAATATTCGTTCGACTGGTGCATATATTGCTGGTACCAATGGTACTTCGAATGGGATTATTCCTATGGTTAGAGTCTTCAACAACACTGCTCGGTATGTTGACCAAGGTGGTAACAAGAGACCTGGTGCCTTTGCTCTTTATTTAGAACCTTGGCATTCAGATATTTTTGACTTCATTGACATTAGAAAGAATCACGGTAAGGAAGAAATTAGAGCAAGAGATTTGTTCCCTGCTTTATGGATTCCTGATTTGTTCATGAAGAGAGTCGAACAGAATGGTACATGGACTTTATTCTCCCCCAATGAAGCACCAGGTTTGTCTGATGTCTATGGAGATGAGTTTGAAGCCTTATACGAAAAGTACGAAAATGAAGGTCGTGGTAGATCCACCATTAAGGCTCAAAAATTATGGTATGCAATCTTGGAAGCTCAAACCGAAACTGGTACTCCTTTCATGTTATATAAGGATGCTTGTAACAAGAAAACCAACCAAAAGAATTTGGGTATCATCAAATCTTCTAACTTGTGTTGTGAAATTGTTGAATATTCTGATCCTGATGAAGTTGCTGTTTGTAACTTGGCTTCCATTGCTTTACCTTCATTTGTTGAAAATGATAGTGAACATTCATGGTATAACTTTGAAAGATTACATGAAGTATCCAAGGTTGTCACCAGAAACTTGAACAAGATCATTGACCGTAACTTTTATCCTGTTGAAGAAGCTAAAAGATCTAATTTCAAGAATAGACCAATTGCTTTGGGTGTTCAAGGTTTAGCAGATGCATTCATGGCTTTGCGTTTACCATTTGACTCTCAAGAAGCAAGAGAATTAAATATACAAATCTTTGAAACCATCTATCATGGTGCAGTTGAAGCATCTATTGAATTGGCCGAAATTGAAGGACCTTATGATTCTTATGAAGGATCTCCAGCCTCTCAAGGTTTATTACAATTTGATTTATGGCAAAGAAAACCTACTGAATTATGGGATTGGGATTCATTAAAGCAGAAATTGGCAAAACATGGTCTTAGAAACTCTTTATTGGTTGCTCCTATGCCAACAGCTTCTACATCTCAAATCTTAGGTAACAATGAATGTTTCGAACCATATACTTCCAATATTTATTCGAGAAGAGTCTTAGCAGGTGAATTCCAAATTGTTAATCCTTATTTATTACGTGATTTAGTTGATTTAGGTATTTGGAATGATGCCATGAAGAATCATATTATTGCTAACAATGGTTCTATTCAAACTTTAGCTAATATCCCAGATGAAATCAAGGCATTATACAAGACCGTTTGGGAGATTTCTCAAAAGCATATTATTGATATGGCTGCTGATAGAGCAGCATTCATTGATCAATCTCAATCATTGAACATTCATATCAAAGACCCAACTATGGGTAAGTTAACATCTATGCACTTTTATGGTTGGAAGAAGGGTTTGAAAACAGGTATGTACTACTTAAGAACTCAAGCTGCTGCAGCTGCCATTCAATTTACTATTGACCAATCCACTATTTCAAGCGCTGGTACAACTATTGCTACTTTAGAGAAACTTAACCAAAGAAAGTATGTTGCTCGTGCTATGTCTAATGAGCCAAGCTCTTCCAGTGAACCTAGCTCCACTACCCAATCGCCTTCACCATACACTGCAGGTAGTGAACCTACATCAGTTGAAAATTCCCTCGCTGAATTGAAGCTTGATGATAAGACTTCAACTCCAACTCCAGTACCTGCCTCTACAACTGATGCACAAGGTGAAGAAGAAGAATCTGAAGGAGATATCTTTAGTTCAAAGGTCATCGCTTGTGCTATCAACAATCCTGAATCCTGTACTATGTGTTCTGGTTAATTAGTATGTCTCTGGGGGGTCTTTTATGTATATTAATTATTGTTACGTTTAATTAAGAATTGGTATTATAGTAATCATTGTAACATAATATAACTTACTTTACAGAATAGAACGGAATGAGCTGCATTACATGAAGGATAGAACCTTCCTTGCATTGCGCACTGACGTTCGTGTTTCATTTTACATTCGTGTGAGCATACCTCACATCTCCTTATCTGGGCCAATCTCCGACCTTATATTCCGGTAGCGGACCGAAGATACCGCGCGATCCCCCCTGCTTAACAAAAGAGCATACTACCATAACCACCACACCCACAAGACACTCTACCCAAAGGAGGGGGAAAGAAGGAGTAATGAACATAGCAAATGAACGGGGGATACAATCTAGTACAGTTGAAGAGTATATTCCTCTTGAAACCTTTGGCAAACTGGACTCTATGGAGGAATCAAATAGATTATTTAATGCCGATGGAACGGACTTGGAGTCGGATGTAGTAGATCACCTTGAAGGTGAAGATGAAGATGAAGATGAAGATGACGACACGTATTATCCATTTGATGATCCCTATGATAAAAGATCAACTGTTTCAAAATGGTTTAGTCTCATAGTTAAAGGGCCATGCAATCCGAGAGATGAGGCTCCTGGCTCTATTAAAGCACTCCAATACATAGAAGACATTCCAACCAAATTCCGTCATGGTGTTCTGCCCAAGATCCGATTAGCATTATTGGTGGTTTATCTAATGATGTGGATGCTTGTGGTTTACCACTCCTTAATATCGTATTTAACGTTGGCTCCGTCTTCTTCCGATGATACACCTATTCTCATTCTAGACTGTGGAGGAGAACCGTTATTCTGGAAGGGTAAAAACAATCAGTGTGGTCTTGACGGCAAAGGATGTCCATCATTGGCAGATAGTGAAGATGTCATCATACGGTGTCCTGCTTTGTGTGAAAGAGAAAGCTACACCTTCTCCTTCTTACCTGTGGGGGACCAAATGATAAAATATAGAGGCTACTATATTGGAGGTGGTGCGGTCCAATCAGATTCAAAGAGAGAGTTCAATGCCCAGCAACTATCAAACCCTTATAGGGCCGATTCGTATCCATGTGGAGCTGCTGTTCATGCTGGAGTAGTCTCCTCGTATGTTGGAGGATGTGCTAGGGTTTCCTTTGGGAGTAAAGGGAGAGGAAGTTTCCCTGGCACCAAAGCTTATCACAAAGGGCTATCGTCTGTTTCGTTTGATTCGTTCTTCCCCAGTTCCTACTACTTCAAGAAGTTGTATCCTGATGAAAGCTATGTCTTTAGTCAATGTAAGGATCCTCGGTTCATGGTGTTGGCCATTAATGTTTTGTTGGGAGTACCCATAGTCTTTATGGCCAGTGGGGCAGTCATGTTCTGGACCATGAGTGTTGTTGCGTTTTGGACTATATGTATGGCTACAGATCCACCTATGAAAGTTGAAGCTGCTGATCCGGAAACTTTGGCTAACTTGATGTCTTTAAGCTTAGGAAGATTCTTGCCAACTTGTTGTATCCTTAGTGTTCTTTGGAAGTGTTCCATAGAACGAACGTTGGGCAAATCTGAAGACCACGACGCGGATCCAGATCCAAGATCTCCTCTACAAAGACTTGTATTGTGGTACCCTTTGTTCTGGGTTGGAGTGTTGAACAACTTAACTTTTGATAGACTTCATTTGGACAGATTCACATGGACAGATTTGAAACTGCAACCGGGTTCAATGGCTGTTGGTGTGACATTAACTGTTGTGGTCGCCATCTGTTGTTGTGTTCAAGCGTATCATATTTGGAGATCTGGTCGATTTATCCATACATTATTGATATATGTTTGTTTTGTAGTTGGGTTAATTCTTATTGGTTGTTTACCGGGTTTAACGTTAAGAATCCATCATTATATTCTTGCGATGCTCTTAATACCGGGCTGTGCTACCCGTGGTCGAACAGCCCTCCTATTCCAAGGCTTATTATTGGGACTCTTCATCTCCGGGGCCTCTAGATGGGGGTTGGCTTCCATAGCGGAGACCACTAGAGTGCTACTTCGAGATGATCCTATTGGAACCATTGAGCCTCCGTTGCTCGTCGCCTTTGACTCGGTTACAGGACTCTTGAGCTGGACTAGCAGTCAAGCCGTCAATACTGTAAAGTACCAAAATTACTACGATGGTATAGCTTTGATGATCAACGACGTTGAAGCATACATTGGACTCAATGAAGGTTCATTGAACTTGACAGCGTTGCTAACAACGGAGACTTATGGAAGTTTACTCAAGCTTTCCCTTAACGATACTCAAGCTTTAGATGCAAATCAGGATGTACTGGTGTATCTTCGAATAGCCATGAAGATCATCGATGAGACTACTATTCAAACGGCTAAAGCCATGGGGTTACCCATTTGGAGTGACTTCTCTAGGGCTGGGGTACTTAAGTGGCCTTCAGGGGAGTTCACCTCGTCACCTACAGGACTTACATAAATTACATTACACGTACATAGAATACACACATCGTTCGATTAGTGCGGCTTCTATGTACGTGTAATGTAATTTATGTAAGTCCTGTAGGTGACGAGGTGAACTCCCCTGAAGGCCACTTAAATTACATTACACGTACATAGAATACACACATCGTTCGATTAGTGCGGCTTCTATGCGGCATACACGTGAACGTCGTACGACACCGTAAACCTTAATTTAGGAGGTACATCTGAGTACATTCCTCAGTATATCTCAGACCATTTCATCAATACTTGAGGATACTGAAAACTACCCCATATTCCGCTAAGGAGTATAATACAGAATAACAGAACAACACAGTACAACTACAATTGAGTACCCCTTTAGACAATATCAACTTCCCCCTGTATGTGCAGACAACTCATAGTCCAATTGGCTTGCAGAAGGACCTTCTGCTACAGTGCCACTATTTACAGCGCACCGGAAGTCAATGCTCGGTGGTTTTATGCTACAGACGTACCAGAATCCAAACCAGTGTGGACTGACTACACCAAGGAGCTGGACCCCACCAAGTTTGTGGAGTTTTCTAAGGGAGACTCTGCCAGATTAGAGACGTCATATTCGAAGTTTCGAACCTCGGGGAAACCGCTTTACACTGGAGTTAGCGAAGACAAATTGTTACAAGTGAATCATGATACTTTGGAACTAGAACCCGTTTATTGGGAAGGCCCAATCTACGAAGTCAGAAGAGGGATTTGGTTTGACCATAATAAGCTTCCACTCTCTGGTGAGTTGACCAGTAAGATTGAAGCACTGTACCAGAAGCTTAAACCGTATGAGTTTAAAGATGATGAGGAGGAAGCCATGGATGCTTCAGAGGTTGTTGAGAAATCATTAGCCAGAATTAAAGGTCAATTGGAAGAAGTAAGAGCAAAGCATCACCAGTTGTATAAAGTGGATGAACAACCAGATATGGCCGATCTCGGGAATGGGAAATATGTTTTATTCTTTAATGAATCTGAAGCCGTGATGTTCCCTTCCACCATCAACAACAGCTTCCAATTGGATATCATTCGGAACTTTGGGAATTCAGGTTCCAATTTGTCGTTGTTGGAGCTAGAGCTGATTAGTCGGGGTTTGGATTGTTCTCTGTCGAAGTCTATACGGAGTTTACCTGAGGATATTGCCAATCTTTACCACAGTTTAATGGCTGATGAAGATACTAAGAGTAGTGAAACTGAAGCTGAAGCTGGACCTGACGAACAGCTGGCTAAAAATAATGAAGATAACGAAAGACTTCAAAAGTCAATGGAAGAAGATTATAATCTTTCTGTTGATACTTCGGATAGAGAAATTGACCATTTGGTTTTATGTGTTCACGGGATTGGTCAAATCTTGGGGATAAGATATGAATCTGTTAATTTCGTTCACAGTGTCAATGTGTTACGGAAAACTATGGCTAATGTCTTTTCTGCTAATGAAACAAAGAAGGATAAGGACGAACAGCAGAATTTAAATAATAAAATTCAAGTGTTACCTATTTCTTGGAGACATGGGATTGAGTTTACTCCATACAAAAGGTTTCAAACAAAAAATGCTGCTGGTCGATTCTCCCTTCCAACATTAGAAGAAATCTCTGTTGATGGAGTTAAACCATTAAGAAAAATCACAGGTGATGTTGTCCTTGATGTACTCTTGTACTACGAAGCAAGATACATTAAACAAATCTATGAGATTGTCACTACTGAATTGAATAGAGTCTATTCCAAATATATGGAGATGAACCCTAATTTCAAGGGCAAGGTACATATTATGGGACATTCACTTGGTTCAGCAATAGTTTTCGATATTGCGTCATTCCAGAAACCTACTAGACCAAAAGAACCTGATTTGAAAAAGGACCTTTTGTTTGATATTGAAAACTTATTTTGTGTGGGATCCCCCGTGGGGATCTTTCGGCTTTTAAGGCAAACCAATATTCGGCCTCGGTCAGAGGTGGATAAGTCTTACGATTTCCTGGACTCCTTTGGTATGGTTTCTTCACCTAAATGTCAAAACTTGTATAACCTATTCCACCCTTGTGATCCAGTTGGGTATCGTATGGAACCCTTGATTGATCCTATGTTGGGAGAATATAAAGTAGATGAGGTTCCATTTGCTATAAAAGGATTCAATTCCCTGGTTCAAGACTTGCAATCTTTAGGCAGTGATGTGGCTGAGAGGTTTTTAAAGGCAGCTGGTTGGTTCAAGAGTTTCCAGTCGTCAGAAAAAAAGGTTTCTAAAGAAAATAGTACATTGGTAGAAGATGAAAATGCTTTAGGGGACATTGTGTCATCCTTGTTTAGCGTTGAAAGCAAATCTTCAAGTCATAGTGGGAAGAAAAGTCTTCAAAAGAAATCTTTATCTCCATCACTACAAAAGACTCTTGGAGATTTGAATAAGAATAATGGTAGAGTTGATTATTTATTGCCTATGGGAATGTTTGATTTTTCTATCATCATGGCATTGAAAGCCCATGTTTCATACTTTGAAGATGAAGATGCTGTTGGGTTTATTATGCGTGAAGTATTAAAGAGTAATAAGTGATTTTTACTATACGATGATATTATTCCATTAGCAAGTCATCAATACTTTGGTCAGCATCGTGTTTGATCAATTCAAGCATTCCTTCCGGTAATATTGGTTCATTGTTACCATCAACAATGTATCTAAAGGGCATTTCTGTTGATTCATAT
This sequence comes from Lizanozyma spartinae, assembly GCF_019049425.1. Classification (NCBI taxonomy): domain Eukaryota; kingdom Fungi; phylum Ascomycota; class Pichiomycetes; order Serinales; family Debaryomycetaceae; genus Lizanozyma; species Lizanozyma spartinae. The sequence goes on from NW_025065069.1 coordinate 113,397, forward strand.
TTATTGTACCTAATCTCCGGGTAATCAATAAACTTGATATCTTCAAACTTGGTTTGACCATCAATTATATGTTTGGTGGTTCTAATGGCAGTATCTGTGGTCATTTGTAAACTGCCCAATCTTCTACCGGCAAAACCATATTTCTTTCTTAGGATTCCAGTTCTGTCGACCCGAGGATGAGACCCCAAGATTCCTCCAAACACAAAGTAATCAAACTTTTGATGGTCTTCGGGTGTCAAATCTGTCTCTGCTGCTGGATCTAAAAGACACACTCTGGTGGCATCGAGACCTCCATCTATTTGAATACATTCCTCGGTTGTCCATTGTAATCCAAGTTGTCTCAATCTTGAAGGTATCGACTCTTCAGTGGTATCATCAGGAAGAGATGTGAGGATAAGGTTTTCCTTACCGACATCACGGATGATTTGAGCGTATTCTAATGTCACCCATTCAGAGAAACCTTCTTCCATGTGTTCAATGACGTACTTCATCTTTGGTGATCTGGTGGTAGTGATGAGCTTGGTGAAGGTTGCTTATCTCATCGCATTTTTTGTACATCCACAGCATTAGATGTGGAGGCACGTAGTGCCACATTTAGCACACAATTAATGTCAAAGATAATAGTAATGGTAGTGGCAATGGTAGCTGTAGCAGTTACAATAGCAGAATATATTGAATACATACAACAGACGTACATAAGCAATACATTATTGAATGTTATAAGTGTGCTGTATTGCTTACGTAATAAACACCAATATATTACATAACCAACGGGAATAATCTTTTGCAACTACAAATAAACAGCCTACACTCTTCTTCGTTCACACAATAAATAAAATTAAGAATATATAAAGAGATTAGTATGTATTTATTTCTTACAACAAGATTCGCCAAAAGCGTGAACAGAAGTTGAATCCTTAATGACCACAGTTGGATCCTCATTGGTCTTACCAGCCTTAACTTCCTTAGTAGTTCTGGCATAAGAAGGTTTGATATCCATACAAGGGTTTTCAGTGAAAAAGTGTCTGGGTCTCAACATCAAGTCAAAGATTTCTGTAGGCATGACAGGGAAATCCTCTGGGGCTGGGAAATGGGTGATTCCAAAGGTATGCCAGAAGATGATGTCGGTGTTTTCAATTGGTTCAGAACCATCACCAATCCATTCTCTCATACCTCTGGCGCCATCACCAGACCATTGAGCAACATGATCACCTGATGGGTACAATCTACCGTAACCATAGGCATCGTCCTTGTAAGGAATGACTTCGGTAGCGTGAGCAGCCCATGGAGCTCTCTTTCTAACCAAGGACCCTTCTTGAGCCAATAAGGGAGAACAGAAGGTGGAAACCAACTTGTAGGAAGCGGGTTTACCTGAATAAGGGTTAATGGATTGAGGGTTGAAGAGATCCCAAGTTCTAATCACTGACCCATCTGTCAAAGAGTCCTTGACGGTCTTGAAAACAGTCTTATCGGAGTAAAATGCATTACCGTATGGGTTTTCAACGGACCCAGTCTTGAAAGGAGATGCAGCACAGTCAGCAACTCCAGCAGAGTTGTTATCACCATCAACTCTTGGATGAACTCTCAAAGAGAACAAATGTTGATGGTTATGGGCATTAACATTAGGATAAACAATAGTACCCCATGGACCAGCTGATTCTCCTTCACCAGCGATATAAGTGTTCAAGATCCCAGTCAATCTAATTTCCAATTTCAAAGTACCATCTTGTCTGAAGGTCCAATACAAACAGTATTCATAGTTGGCAGCAGTAAAGATTTGAGAGATGATTAATCTCTTACCTCTAACATTGATGGTGGTTTGAAAGCCATCTCTGAAATCGGAATGCTTGTACAAAATCCCATCGTCTTCTTCATGAATACAAACAGCATTCTTGATAGTGATTGGAGAGCCAGCCAGATCAGAAAAGTGGGCATCCAAATAGTGGATAACACCCTTACAGTCACAACCCAAGTGCAATGGGTTGGTACAGTTACCAGCACCGTATTCACCAATATCCAAAGCATGTTTTCTTTGATGAGGGAAATCAGGAGAACCATAAGGAACAATCATTTCTGCCAAAGAGACTCTATGGAAAATTGGTCTAACCTTACCATGATCATTGTAAGTGATATCAGAAAGAACAATCCCCTCTCTATAGTTGAACCCAATATGGAAAGAGAAATTGGACCATTTCATAACGTTACCATCCATTTTGAAAGAAACACCATTTGGTTGAGTAATGTTAATTGGAGTATCTGGTTCTTGTCTGTAACCAGATGGGTTTTCAGGTGTACCATATTTCTCCTTGATGTGGATTGGATGGAAGTTGGAGTGTTTATGTTTAGAAACCTTTCTTCTTCTGTTGGGGATATCAATATAGATAACCTTACCTTCATTCATATCAACGATAGGACAAAAGTCCAAAGGGTGAGAGTAATGGGAATCATCTTCATCTGATCTCCAATACATCAAAGCTTGTTGCAATCTTCTTGAAGCACCCCATCTTTCATCATAACCAATGGTCCAAGCATCGCAATAAACATTCTTCATGTCATCTTCAGGAATTCCAGAAAGAACACATTGTTTAATGACTTCCGGATCAGTTCTAACAATTTCTTCAGTTCTTTGCAAGTCTTCAGGTGCCAAAATTGGTTGAACACCTTCCAATACTTTGACAGTCAAAACTGTTGAAGAAGGAATATCAACAAACCCTTCAGTGACACCATTAACACCGTCTTTCACAATAACATAGTATGCTATTCTTGGGGGAATTGGACCATTCTTTTCCTTCCAATCATAGTAAGCCTTTTTGGCAGGTTCCTTTAAGGAAATAGTGTTGAAACTAATGTTAACGCCAGCAAAATGAGCCTTGATAACATTTGAAACATGTTGGATTTCTAAAACACTTAAAGGGTCCAAAGGATGAACAGGCAAAGCTGGTGGGTTAGCAGCAGCTGTAGCCTGCTGAGCCAATTGTTGCAATCTTTCCATTATTGGATACGCTTGAGTTGAGTAAAGTAGTGAATGAAAAGACTTAAAAAAATGACTACCACAACGGTCTTCTCTGACTATTTATATGAGATCGTGGTTACCATTTGGACCCCATGTTATCAAGGTTATAATCGGTATACCTGATCCTATCTGTGGGAGGGATGGCCGAATTGGGAAGAGATAACCCGTGAGAAAGTGCGGAACCAGTAGTACAAATCGGGAATAAATACCCACTGCTCGTATTCCTTCCGCATTGGGAAAGCGTTCCCATTGCCTGCTACTAATAGTGGTCTTTAGATCGATGAGATGACATTAACTAATTTAATTGGTTTATTACGATTAACTAATTCAAGTCATTGTTGATAATTTCCATTCAATCAAAAGCAACCAAAGCACACATGGAACTACCACCAAATAGCATTGATTCAACAATAGCCAAGCTCTCATTAATAAGTCTCTTATGAGAAGAAATGAACTTGGAGTCAATTTCAGTTCAGTACAATCTGGTACCATATAACAACTCAGCAATAATGCATGTCTTAGAAATTGAGTCACCGACAACGTTAAAACTTGTACCCGTATAAGTGAACTAGCATTACTTTCGTTATCATTACGTTCAGTGATAGCATCACACATTATCTTTAGGAAACATGCTAAGACATCGGTGAAAAATGGTAATGTCATGGCACTCAAAATTAATGTTAAATAACCATAAGCCCAACAGAACTTGGTTAATAAAAGAGTCATGGTAGGGAACTGTGGAGCCATGAAACTCAATGATTTAAAATTATTGAATAAGGAAACCATGATTGTGGCCAAGAAAACATGATCAAAGCGGATCTGATACTCTGGCCCATGGATATAAATGGTAGAAGATGTTGTTAATAAGATCATTGGAGATTTATATATTAAGGGGAGCACAACCACCAACCCCAAGAATGGCACGACGTAATGACGTAAGGCTTTCTTGAATCTAATCAGTCGAAGCCATTGCTTTAAGATAGTTATACTGGTTGGACAACAACATGTTGGTGTCACCTTAGAGCTTATAATTGATGAAGAATATTCAACAATGGTGATGTTGTCATTAAACGACACCACCTTGTTTGACTCCCATAATTCTAGTTCCAGACGTTCATCTTCATTGTCTTCATCATTATGCAATGGTATGTGACGACATTTTGCAACATCAACTATTAGCTGCACAACGTGATGGGATGCATTGAGAAACAGTTTGTAGAGCACCAACGAGATGGCGATAACCACGAAAAGCTTTATATCTTTTCTTAAGAAAAGTCTACCCTGTGGAGAGCTGACTAGTGGTGGTGTGGCCATTGAAAAGGTGAAGAGTTCTGGAGGTAAATCAGGAACATTCTCTTTAACTCTTTGCAACGATATTAATATTCGTGGGGCACCAATTGACATGATGATATTCCATAATTGTAATAGGATGATCACTATGACGAATCGTTTAAGGGATTTCTTGCTTGTATTGTAATAGCGCATCCCCCGTCTCTTTGTTGATGTCTCAGACGATGAGATATAAAGTTGCACTGCTAATCGGGACGACACCACATGGAACCGCCAGAGGACTCCAATGACAACCACAACAGACGCTAGACAACAGGAGAACCGAAAGATGCCTGTCAGGTGATCATGGAGCAGCTGTATCTTTGATATGATATCTGTGAGTGCCTGATGAGAAGACGACATAAGGACAGAATAAATGGAACAAATGGAGTACAGTAGTAGTATACAGTGCAGAATAGAAGTGTAGTAGTATTGTGTGGTAGGGTACTAGTATGGTGTAGTGGTGTAGTGTAGTATAGTACTGGTATAGTAGTATAGTATAGTCGTATAGTATACTATTGGTATTACAGCACAGTATTCTCGTATACGTTTACAATGGATAGTTCCTTCTTTATATGAGTTATTTGTCATAGAGCCGGATCGGGAGTAACGCCTTTACGTACGGCACACAAGACATTAAATCCGGTGATGCCAGTAAGGTACACATTTGTAAGAGCCGAGAGTCGTGCGTCGACAGATAGTGAGCCTATACCGGTGCATCGTAATAGTAGCGAGTACAGCATAGAGCAGCATAGCGTAGCGCAGAGGATAGTAGTGTAGTGCATACTGTAGTAACAGAGTACACTATATACTAATAGAGTACACTATGTATTAACAGAGTACGCCATATACTAGCAGAGTACACGATATACTAGTACCGTATCTATACTAGTACCGTATCTATACTAGTACCGTATCGTATAGTACCGCATCGTATAGTACCGCATCGTATAGTACCGCATAACAGCCGACCGCCTAAAACGGAAAGGTAATGACCTCTCGGTAATTCCGGAACGGCTATTACCTCATCTTATACTAAAGAAAATATATTAGATATATATATCTTAAAGATCAACTAAACAATCATATAAAGAAATTGGTGTTTACTAAAAATAAAAGATTATAGTGCTAAATTGCTTACAACTTGTCATAGTATTCTTCGTAACCAGGAACTTCAGACTTCATACCTTGTCTTTCTCTCTTTTCCTTAACAATGGCACCTGGCTTGGAGGTTGGGTCAGTTGGGTCACCACCCATAACTTGCCAATGATCCATAATCAATTGTGGGAAAGCTTGACCACCAGTGGCTTGTCTCAATTCACCAGTGAAACCAAAAGATTCGTTAACTGGTAAGTAAGCCTTAACAGTGAACAATGGAGTACCAGGTCTTTGTTCTTCAGAAATAACTTGACCTCTCTTTCTGTTTAAAACAGAGTAAATACCACCAATAGCATTTTCTGGACATTGGATTTCAACCAAGAAAATAGGCTCTTGAATAGCTGGTTCAGCCAATAACATAGAAGCATAGGTAACTCTTCTCATGGTTGGAATGATTTGACCACCACCTCTGTGGATAGCATCGGTATGTAAAGTAACATCCAAAATGTTAACTCTAACAGATCTCAAGTTTTCACCAAAGATTGGACCTTCCTTGGTAGCCCATTGGAAAGCAGCAACAACAGAATCCTTGATTTCGTTCAAGTATTGAACAGCCTTAGTTTGGTCAACAACCAAGTTAGGACCGTTACCATCAGGACCGAAACACCAAATCTTTCTGGCATCGGTGACATCCCAACCAAATTCATCAGCCAAGATTCTAGCTCTGGCCTTGAAATCATCTCTTGGGTTAACAGTACCGTTTTCAATGGCCAAAGAAACTTCTTCATCAATTGGTTGAGCCTTAACGTAAATTCTGTTATGCTTGTTAGGAGACTTGGACAAAGCAACCATTCTAGATTCACCTTCAACGGTTTCTCTGTAAGAAACAACTGGAGGAGAAATCTTCAATGGAACACCAGCGTGATCATTTTGCAAATCATTCAAACAAATTTCCAAGTGTAATTCACCGGAACCAGCAACAATATGTTCACCAGATTCGTTCATGGAAGTCAAGACACAAGGATCAGACTTGGACAATCTCTTCAAACCTTCAACCAACTTGGGCAAATCGTTAGCGTTCTTAACTTCAACAGCAACTTGCACAACTGGAGAGACAGAGAACTTCATAACCTTCATGTTGTGAGCGGTTTCAGAAGTGGTGATGGTACCAGATTTCAACAAGAATTGATCAATACCAACCAAACCAATAATGTTACCAGCTGGACAGTCATCAATTTGTTCAACATTTCTTCCCATCATCAAAACAGTTCTTTGAATAGACTTCAAGAACAAATCATCCTTCTTACCAGGTTGGTAGTTAGGACCTTGGATTCTAACCTTTTGACCAGACTTAACAGTACCGGCGAAAACTCTACCAAAAGCGTAGAATCTACCCTTATCAGAGGTAGGAACCATCTTGGAGACGTACAACATCAAGTCAGCCTTAGGGTCACAGTTCTTAATGGCTTGACAGTTAGCATCATCAGCTGGACCTTCGTACAAGGATTCAGCTCTGTAAGCTTGAGCAGTAACTGGAGATGGCAAGTGGATAACAATCATTTCCAACAAAGCATCGGCAGCTGGCAAAAACTTTCTCATGACAACCTTCAATAAAGCCTTACCTTCCAATTCCTTTTCGTCACCCTTCAAGTTGATTTCCAACTTTTCCAACAAGGTTGGGATTTCATCCTTCTTGAAGTTCATGATGGCAGCAAACAATCTAAAGATAGGGTCCAAGACAAACATGTTGAAGGCTCTTTCCAATGGCTTTCCATCAGCATCCTTGTCCTTGTTAGTCCACTTCTTGGTCTTTGGGTTAAAGTAAGAGTCACCCCACAATCTTTCCATCATCTTGGCTCTGTCGACACCAAACTTCTTGGAGTATCTCAAGGCAAATTGTCTAACGGTGAAAGCCCAACCGTGTAAACCGGAACCGAAAGCAACGGTACCCTTGTCTGGGTAAACTTGCATGTCACCCATTTCCTTATCAGCATAAGTGGAGATGATAACGTTAACGGATTCCACAGTTCTGGAGAAAGATTGATACAAATCTTCCTTTGAAACTTGCAATTCCAATAAAGCTCTGTCAACCTTGTTAATGATGACAACAGGCTTGATTCTTTCAGTCAAAGATTGTCTCAAGACGGTTTCGGTTTGGACACAGACACCTTCAACGGTATCAACGACAACCAAAGCACCATCGGTGACTCTTAAAGCAGCGGTAACTTCAGATGAGAAATCAACGTGACCGGGGGAATCAATCAAGTTAATCAAGAAAGATTCACCTTCAGTCTTTTGCTTGATTTCCTTACAGTCATCTTCAGTCATACTGGCGTATAAAGAAATAGCAGTGGACTTGATGGTAATACCTCTTTCTTGTTCATCCTTTCTGGTATCCATAAATCTAGCATCACCGGCCTTAGCAGCGGAGATAATACCAGCCTTTTGGACCAAAGAATCGGTCAAAGTGGACTTACCGTGGTCGACGTGGGCAATGACGGACATGTTACGCACATTGGTAACCTTGTCCATCAAGTCACGGATTTGATCAATAGTGAAAGCAACTAGAAAATAGTTAGTAAGCAGAACCTATACACAACATACTATGCTGCAGCTCCTTGTACCGTTGTCCATGTAGAACCCTACGCATCAATGATTATCATCAATGAGTGAACATCAATTAGATTCAATGATGGTCTGTTCAGGGATGAGGTGAAAAATTTTGCAGTACAAAACTCTCACTCCGATGCCCCTCAGCAAGAGCCTCCAACAGGGAACACAGACGTGGACGGAGGAGAACGTCGTCGCTTCTTACATACCCATCTTGACAGTAGTTAGTTGAGCAGATCTGAAGAGGAAAGAAAAGAAAAAGAAGAAGAAGAAGAGAAGAATAGTAACAGCGAAAAAAATGATGAAAAAAAGTGGGAATGCAAAGGGGACACTGTTTCCTGTGTGCTGGTAGGGTTCACACACAGGATGCGATGGAGGTTAGGTGAAGATAAATGTCAGTACAGGGTAATCGTCAATTGGGTAGTGATGGTAATAGCGTGTGGAATTGAGTAGTACGCTGTAGGATTAAGACATTTTCAGGAGGTTCATCTGTATACTACAGTGTCTGCTTATTTTCCTCTAGTCTGTTGCGCTGGTGACTTTGGCCAGTCCCCTCACCCAAAAATGCCCTGACAGAAAAAAATTTTCCGGAGGAAATCTGGTGATACAAAAGTTTGGCTACGACCCCCGAACACCAGCATGGTTGGGCCCATCAATTGTTTACTGTAGAGTTTAGCTAAGAAGTCAATTAAAGTAGGTAATAACCATTGGATATACTAATTGCCATTTATCTTGATAAATTGACTCTTATGTCCGTATGTTACTGTCAATTACAACTAATTTCCAAATGGTAGTGTCTGGATTTTCAGGCGACGTCCAATAACTTTTCTCGTTACCCGGACAAAGTCGTAGAATTTTTTACACTGTTAAGCGTCTATAATAATAGATATTATCCGTTGTTTTGAAGACTATTAGCACACTGCTTGTCATGACATGAACCAGATTATACTAACATAATCCTCCGGAAACTTTTTCTAAATTTGAAACAACGTCTTTCTCTTACGTAAGAGTGCGACGGTCCGAGTCAAAATGGGAATTCAATTTTTCCCTTTAATTCAAAGTGGTCCAAAACGGGTAACTGGATTGGCATCACAAGAGGGTCAAGTTACAGCTAACTACTACTTCTAAAGGGAACATTAATAGTCATAAATATATAATCTTACATCCAATGAGTGTACCCAATATTTCAGTGTTAATTTCCGGTTCCGGTTCCAATTTACAAGCACTTATTGACGCGGAAGCTTCAGGTGTACTTAAAGGTCACATTACCCAAGTCATCTCGTCACTGGCAGATGCTTATGGACTTACCAGAGCATCAAAGGCTCTGATTGCTACTAAAGTACATGCTCTTAAACCTTATTACAAAGGCACTACCAAAGATGATAAAGAGGAAAGATCTCTAAGAAGAGAAAAGTTTAACAGTGATTTGGCCAATTTATTAATATATGGTTCAGTTTCTGGTGAACTTGTTGAAGGTTATGAAGCTCCCGAACTTGTTGTATGTGCTGGTTGGATGCTTATTCTTTCACCCTCCATTCTCAATGCTTTGAAAGACGCCGGAATCATCATTATTAATCTTCATCCTGCACTTCCTGGTGCATTTGAAGGTACTCATGCTATTGATAGAGCATGGCAAGCAGGTCAAGATGGTAAAATAAAGACTGGTGGTGTCATGATTCATTATGTCATTGCCGAAGTTGATCAAGGTGAACCTTTGGTGGTTAAAGAAATTGAATTACTTAAGGAAGATACCTTGGAGCAATATGAAGATAAAGTACATAAGGTGGAGCATATTGCAATTGTTGAAGGAAGCAACATTGTATTAAGAAACTTGGCTAAAGATAACAGGAAGGATACCACTGACCAAATTACGGAAAAGTTGAACAATGTCAAACTTGAAACTAAGGTTTAATTAGTTACATAATGTCATGGATAATTTCTGTAGCATTGAATGAATCAAAATATATTTAAAGATAAATTAATGTACCGAATGTTTATGTCAGATCGGTGATGACGCTTACAAGTTGGCAATGACTTGGCTAGCAAAGTGCTTGGTGCTAGCAGTACCCTTCAAGTCACCAGTTCTGTTCTCTGGACCGGAAGCAATGGTCTTCAAAACAGCGCCTTCGATCTTGTCAGCGTAGTTGTTCAAAGACATGTGTCTCAACATCATACAAGAAGATAACAACAAAGCAGTTGGGTTAGCCAAACCCTTACCGGCGATATCTGGAGCGGAACCATGGACAGCTTCAAAGATAGAAACAACGTTACCCATGTTACCGGATGGAGTCAAACCCAAACCACCAATCAAACCAGAAGACAAATCAGACATGATATCACCATACAAGTTAGGCATAACCATGACGATGTTCTTGTATTGGTTAGGGTCAGCAGTCAACTTCAATGAAGTGTTATCCAACAATTCAAAGTCCAAAGACACATCAGGGTATTCCTTAGCAACTTCCTTGGCTGTGTTAACAAACAAACCATCAGACAACTTCATAATTGAGGCCTTGTGGACAACAAGAACGTGAGGCTTTCCAACAGACTTGGCATATTCAAAAGCATATCTAATAACCTTTTCGGAGGCAGGCTTAGTGATCAACTTGATGGATTGAACAACACCAGGAACAATGGTATGTTCGATACCAGAGTATTCACCTTCGGTGTTTTCTCTAATCAAGACGGTATCAACATTTTCATAAGGAGTTTCGTAACCCACAATGGACTTACAAGGACGAACGTTGGCAAATAAGTTGAAAGTTCTTCTCAAAGTCAAGTTCATTGAGGTGTGACCCTTACCGACTGGGGTGGCTAAGGGACCCTTTAATGCAACCTTGTTTCTGTTGACACTGTCGACGGCAGGTTGAGGTAAAGTAGTCTTACCATCAATGAGTAAAGGAGTAACATCAACAGGTTCCCATTCAATTGGAACTTCAGCAGCAGCATAGATATCCTTGACGGCATCAGCAATTTCAGGTCCAATACCATCACCCTCAATCAAAGTCACAGTGTAAGTTCCGTTAGGGTTCTTTGCCCCAGTGAAAGTACCGGCAATTGTAGATTGAGCTCTGATGGCAGCGGCAGATGTGAATCTGGTGGTGGTTGGTCTGGGACCAAATGAGGCTCTGGCTAATTGTCTAAACATATTTGAAGGATGCAGAATTTATTTATATATATATCTAACACGAGACGAGACTAACCGTACCTCTAAACGTTTGTATATGTACAACGAAGGAAGAAGAAGGGAAAGATATAAATTGTAGTTCCTTTTTCGATTTTTTATTTTAATTTTTTTCGGTTCGCACTTTCGGCACAAACAACAGACACTTATCGACGACATTAGTTTAAGACATATTAAATAGTCTGCCGACAATTGTATCAGTTATTGAATAGCAGCGGGATTGTGTATGTGTTTTGTCGTGATTTATGGTATAAGTTTTTGTTGTACATTCATGTTGTATATTTTATGTGCTAATTTATGGTTGGGATTAGTTGAACGCTGTGTCTGAATTATCATATATCAGACACAGGTTTTTATAAGTATATTTACATGATTAGACTTTTTTTGGTAACATGTCCTTAGTCCTTATTGGCCTTCAATTTGCAACCTTCTACATCAATTTCGCTATAGTTTACAAATACTAATAAATTATCACCACGGTCAATGTCATGTCGGATCACTTACCCACCACATATTTCTTTTATGTCTGAACCGTTGCAATAAACTCGGAGTCGATTTCGCACTTTATTCGGAGTACACTAGATCATCCTGTACACAGTCTCCAAGTATAATATTATCAGCGACATCAGGTTGGTGTCTGCGACATTGTGATTGAGGGAGGGGGTACATCTCAAATAGAAAACGAACGTTGATTGGCCAGCGCCCCGCTTTGGTACCTGTAAATTACTTGGTTTTGTGTATTATGATCAGTTCGGAACCGAGATTTAAGAAACCGCGAGAATTAATTGCGACATTATCATTTTGAGCTCGACCTACGGCATCCGACACTACATTAAATATACCTCTAAATGAATTGGTAGCGCCGGTGCAAGAGACCTTAACATGATCGGTGATAGTTTCGGAGTTGGTTGTTTACCCCTCTGCTCGTTTGTACAGGAACCTCATACCCTCCATTACCCGCTATGATCTGGTCACGTGATGATGAAATGGTATATGGTCAAGAGAATTAAATCAGCGGTACCTATAAATCCTAAATATTTACCTTATTTGTACTTACTTACTTGATAACCAACAGTAGCGAGTGAATATGTGACATCTCTTATCATTTTTCATCAAAAATAGTTTCCAAACCTACAAAATGTACTGGGCTAAAGCTTCTCTAATATTTACTTCATAGATTTTACCTCAAAAGGTTAACCATAAGATTACTCTATGACGTTGCTTTCTTGATCATTATAAATATATTGACTGCGGATACACCTTGCGTCTAGCACAACGAAGTACAGCATACGATACAAAGAGCTTATATGTCTGCATAGAAATCTCTAAGCTCTTTCTCTAAGCTTTTACATAAACTATATTAATGAAGTACGCTATTTTACAATTTGGCAGTCTGTGCTAGCTGCTGGCGTTACATGTTGATGACGGCTCTGATACAATCACCATTGTGCATATCTTCAAATGCGGTGTTGATCTTTTCTAATGGATGTCTGTGAGTAATGAATTCTTCGACCTTAATCTTACCATCCAAGTAATCATCAACAATTCCTGGCAATTGAGATCTTCCCTTAACACCTCCAAAAGCAGCACCCTTCCATACTCTACCGGTGACCAATTGGAAGGGTCTGGTGGAGATTTCCTTCCCTGCAGCGGCTACACCAATGATAACAGAGGTACCCCAACCCTTGTGACAAGCTTCCAAAGCAGCTCTCATGACGTTGACGTTACCAGTACAATCAAAAGTGAAATCACAACCACCATCGGTCATTTCAATCAACTTATCAACAATAGTAGTACCTTCAGGTAATTTGGCAGAGTTAACAAAATCAGTAGCACCAAACTTGGTAGCCCATTCTTCCTTTTTATCATTGATATCAACAACGATGATCTTACCCGCCTTTCTAGCGGCTGCACCTTGAACAACTGATAAACCAACACAACCAGCACCAAAAACAGCAACATTATCACCCTCTTGAACATTAGCTGTGATAGTGGCTGCACCGTAACCTGTAGTGATACCACAACCTAACAAGCAAGTCTTGTCAGCTTCAGCTTTAGGGTTGTAGGCCACAACAGAAATGTCAGTGACAACGGTATATTGAGAGAAGGTGGAACATCCCATAAAATGCAAAAGATCTTGACCCTTACATTTGAATCTAGAAGTACCATCAGGCATAACACCTTTACCTTGAGTAGCTCTGATTTTACCACACAAGTTGGTCTTACCAGATTTACAGAACTTACACTCACCACATTCAGGAGTGTAAAGAGCAATCACATGATCACCAACCTTGACGTTAGTGACACCTTCACCAACAGATTCAACAATTCCAGCACCTTCGTGTCCCAAAATACATGGGAAAGCACCTTCTGGATCAACACCAGACAAAGTGTAAGCATCCGTGTGACAAACACCGGTGTTCAACACCTTGATTCTGACTTCATGGGCTCTAGGAGCCAAAACTTCAACATCTTCAATGGTCAATGGCTTACCAGCTTCCCAAGCCACAGCAGCCTTACAAAAAATAGACTAAATTTATGTTAGTACCAAAAAGTTTCAAAGGGATAACCATTGAGGTGCAATGTGCAACTGTAAGGTGTTGCTGTTATTGTTGAACATACTTTTCCAGCGGTGTCAGACATTGTGTCAATTGTGTGATTATATATAAGAACAACAGAAGGATAGTTTTTTTCGAAATAAGTTTAATACTGAAAACCTTGGAGTCCCCTTTATATTTCATTATAGAATCTTCCACTGGGCAATCCCAGATTTCCACATCGGGCGCAAATATCCGGTGCGCAAAAGTGCACCTAAATAGGAAGTAAGATACGACTCACGGAAATGCTGTATGGGCACACACATTCACCTATTTAAACTACAATGCGTTCTTCATATGAACTGGGATATATATTGTTACTGAGATGATATGATCTATGGAATGCTACTAAAATGTGACACCAAAACCAAAGGTCAATTTAATAGACTTGACATAGTATTCTTCAAAGTTATTTCTAACTCTCTCTTCTTCACCAATGGGGATTCCAGACCATTTAACAACCATTTTCGAGTCACTACTCCCTTGAATCAATTCGATATCTAAAGTAGAATAATGGCCTGCTTTCCAATCGTCCAATCTCCAGGTTTGAACGATTCTTTGGTTGGGTACTAATTTAATAAGTTTACCCAGAATAGATCCACCAAAGATTTGGAACTCACTGCCTTCTGAAGGTGGGAACAGTTCAATTTTAGGGGCTGATCTGGACCATGCTGCGATTCTATTGCCATCTAATAACGTCAAATACAATTGGTCTATGGTGGTGTTAAACACAGGTTCTAAGTGTAAGGTCAGTGTATTGTACTTTGGAGTAGTTGAACTTGGACCAGCCAGTGCTGTAGCAGAAGCAGTAGCTGTAGCTGTGGCAGGAGTAGTCTTTAAGGTAGTAGTTTTTTCAACAACTTTATTATTATTAGTAGTAGCTTGCCCGGTTGTACGAGCTTGGTTCCCTTTTGTTAATTCGGAGTTAACTTTATCAGCTGAAATTTGAATGTCACAACTCTGAGTGACAATCAAATCATGGCCAAACTTACCCAAAATGTCTCTAATTTTAGGAAGTAAAGCCTGTTTGATAAATGGTCTCATGGCTTGTGCTTGGCTGTTTTCATTGTAAATACTAATATCAAATTGAATCTCATCTGCTGTAGTATCATAAGCCAACTCGGGAACAGTAATAGAACCTTTAAAATCAGAATCTTCACCATCACAAGTTCCCAGAATGTTGAATACCAAACGTAAGTCAAAAAGTGACATCACTTTCCCCTTACGCTGTATGACTTCAACGTCTCCCTCTACAGAAGAAATGGAATCGATAATAACCTTCTTCCCATCTTCAATTCCACTCAAGTTGGCCAATCTCTCAGAGAAATACTCTCTGGACCAATCAATACAGTTCTTATCGACCCAATGCCAGTTATTAGGATTGTTCACCACCATACTTTGTACAATGCTTTGCGGTAAAGCTTAAAAAAAAAGTCAACTACATCAACACTATATATGTGGAGCGTACCCAAAGCCGGTGAATTTTTCACTACCAAAGCGAATGTTCTAGAACCTCATTTATTATATAGTATCATAGCATACAAACTATTACATTTAGATGTTGAATAATATATATACGGATATACATACGGATATACGTCTACGCCTCAATCTCCATGGCATCGGAATCCTTTTGACCGAAAGGTATAACTGTTTCCTCAACATCTAATAAATCGCGTACACTTGTCTGTAACACTGCAGTTGTACCTCTAGCAAACTTGTAAGATCTTTCCTTTGCAATTCTAACGTTAGGAGTCATGTAGTTTCTGTATAAGTTAGCATCTTTGCCTATTTCCATGACACATAAGTCAACGTTGGATCCAGAACCTAAATCATTCCAAATCCCCAGTAAAATCGCATCAGAACATAACTGCATGGCTTCTTCTCTTGTCATATCTGGTTTCCAATTGGTTTCAAGTACAGCCATGGCTGCTAAAGATCCTGAACCCAAAGATAAATATTCACCCACATCTGTTGATCCATGAGCTTGAACTGAAGTTAAATGGGCTCCCGTAGGATCAGTTCCTGCTACAATTAAATAAGCACCCAAATGGCCCTGATATTTGAACAAATGTTGTTTCAATAAAGTCATGGCGGTAATAACTCTAGGTTTCCGATTTTCATATAATGAATGCAATTCTAAATTAGAGGCAATCAATTGAGTCACCATCTCTGTATCAGCAGCTGTACCAGCACCAGCACACCAGATTCTGGGTGCTAATCGATGTAACTTCTCACAATTCTTATCAGCAACTATATCTCCTGCTGTGGCTCTTGTATCAGCAGCAATGACAACTCCATTTTGAAACTTACAACCAACAATAGTAGTACCTGTAGAAGTGGCTTTTGCTTGTGAAAACCCCTTACTTGCTAGATATTGGTTTCTTTGGTAGTTATCAAAATTCAACCCTGGCATATTCAATTGCTGTATAGTAGGACTTAGTCGTATATCAGTCGTATATATTAGTACTTTGCAGTATTAGTACTTAGCGTGAACATTATCAACACTATCAACTCTTTTGCCCTCGATTCAAAGTCCACATTCTCAAAAAGACACGACCTCTTTTACTGGCAACTCTCTTCTTGATCTGAAACTATACACGTCTATTTGTACCCGTACACCCACCAAGTCAAACCAATACTTCGCTCATTAAAGTCCGTCGTCGCCATTGAACTGAGGACAGTTGATTTGCATGAACTGGAAGAATGCTGAGTCGATTTGAGTTTGTTTATCCAGCACGTACCCGAGTGTTAGCTGTACCTGTTAACAACTGTTCCAAGTCCAACTTTGATAAATATGTTTCGTTATTGAGATCTGCAAACCCGGAGGTCAGACTCTTGGAGGTCCCGCCTATGCCAGAATTGAGACATTTCAATCCGCAGCCTTACCCCAATGGTAGAGTGTTGTACGATATAGTAACAAGCACCAATGACTTGAATATTTTGCAGTTGCATAACTTTGAACCTTTCAGGAAGGAGTTCATAGTTGTTGCCATAGGAACATATGAAGCACATGTTGATACTGAAGATATTGCTCATACGCTCAATGCCTCATTCCCCAATGCAATAGTACACAATGTCATACTATTTGATACTCCATTGGATGTCATTAAAGCCAAAGTCATCCCAAGTGACCATTCTCCAAAGACTTCATTCTATCATCATGATCTGGAAGTAGTCACTGGTGGCTTGGACTCGATTTTGGTGGAAATCACCAGAAATTACCTCCACAGCTTGGATAACTACGTGAACTCGTTTACAATAGTTACCTTGAGATCTCCTGTTTCTGAGGGGAAAGTATTGGTGAAAACAATCCATAAAAATAGTAATACTAACCAAAAACGATTCAGTTCCGGGAATTTTATATCTTCACTGATTGAAACTAAAATGAAATTACAGCATGTTGGTAGGAAGAATAAAGTCATGGGTAATTTCTATCTTCTAGCAGGGAAATATACTGACGCCATGAATGAGTTTTCAGAGGCAATACTAGCTTTGAAAAAATGTGAAGATTATCTTTGGCTTGGAAGTGCTCTTGAAGGTATGCTTATAACAATTGCTTTACTTCAATATATTGGAGCTAACTTTCAAATGCCAGTACTTGCATTAACAGCTGCATTACAAATTTCATCTAAAAAATTACAATCCCTTGCGTCCTTAGACACCACCTCCACCACAAGAAGCTCAATGGATTCAATAAGATCTGCGCTATCATCAAGTAACAGCACGCCTCAGGTCAACATTCCTAATTCAATCACACCCCGAAATTCATTAGCCAGTCAACGTAACAGTATTAATGGTGGTGAATTGAATGATGTCTTATTCCCGGAGTTGTTCAAATTGGTCCATAATAAAATACTAAAAAGTTATCATTTGAGTACTTCTGATTTCGAAAATTGCATACCTGATGTTATACTTGCAGAGTACATTTTAAGAGCAACCAAGTTTATGATTCAAATTCGTCGTTTGGGGACCGAAGTGACAAAATCATTAACAAATCTTGTTAATACACCACAACAAGAAGAATCATCAAAATTTTATTCAAGAGAAGAAATACTAAGAGAATTGGATAATGTGTACCTTATTCAACTTACTGAAATCGATTTTGTTGAGCAATGTAACATTTATTGTGTTTTGGCCTCTATATATTTTGAATTGAAGGCCCACAGGAAACAGTCATTCATTTTAAGAACCCTTATTGTCAGCCTATCGAGGAAATTAAAGGAAAAGCCTGACAGTATTTCAGAGAGCATTAAACAAATGTCAAGAGAAGGTGGTGGTAATGATGTTTCTAGCATATATTCTTTGTTTGAAATGCTATTTGAAGCATACAAGGTTACTTCAAAACCGGAAGAGAACATTAAAGATGCTTATTTGAATCTGCAAGGTAATTGGATATCGTTACAGATACTGCTTTTACGGTTATGTATGAATGTTGCAGAAATCATGAAGGATTATCCCTTTTTGCTTAAGGTATGCTCAGTGCTATTAACAAGGTATACTCATTGCTTACCGCCTAATGATCAAATTCGACTAAAAGAAATGATAGACTACAGTGTTTTCGTATCAAGAAGAAACAGTATCGAATTGCACACTCCATATTGGGACCCATTCATTGTTAGAGATGCTAGACTAAGTATCACAAGAAGTAAAAATGAGCTTTTACCCTTTGATGAATATGAAGTACAAGATACTCCTCTCGAAGGAAAGACAAAAGCAGGTGTGTTTGATCCTTACACGAAAGCCAAACCTCAAGTAGTGGAAGACTTACTTATTGTTAATGAAGTTTATCAATTGGTTCTAACTTTACAAAACCCCTTCGCTTTTAAAATTGAGATCAATGAATTGAAGATTGTTTCTGAGATTGAAGATGAAATTCAAACCCTTCAACATTTGACAAGACCTGTTGTTGAGTCTAATAGCATAGTATCCTCCAAGCTGATGACCAAACAACAGAAAACTGTCCCCAGTGTTGGCATTCAAAATTATAAAAGGCCTTCGAATTCCTCTTCAAGCTTGAATGGTGGAGGTAGTATTAATAATGTTTCTGCTTCACCAGCCAATATTTCTCCATTACTTCAATCAACTCATGCTGTTACAGAAGATCCTTCTTCGCTTGTGAAACACCATCCAACAAATCTTATCATTGCTCCCAATTCAATACAACAATTTCTAGTCCTGTTTAAGAGTTTAGCAACTGGGGAAATCATCATTAAAGGATTTGAAATAGGTTTGAGTAATTGTAGGGCTCAATTCTTTAATATTGTTGAAAGTGAATTTCCTTCTGTTTTAATGAAAGTCAAGGATTTACGTCTATCTGAGTCTAAACCATCTACTACAGGTTCTCCATTGTCTAATATTATATCCAATTTGGAGAATAATAATATTAAAAATCGGGTTTTAACAAAGACAATTACCATAAATGTTCTTCCACCTCAGCCAACACTTGTATTGGATAGTATTCTGATTACCAATGGATGGCTCATGCTTCTTGAAGGAGAACGGGTGACGTTCAGTATTTCATTGGTTAACAAATCTGATGTCTTGATTAATTATTTGTCATTTTCATTTTGGGATTCAACAATTGAACCATTGAGTAAGAAGCTCAACCAAGGCTATCAGACCCTAACACCAGCAGAGATGTATGAAATTGAATGGTTTTTATTAAAATCCAAACCATTCAGTATTGTGAACAAGGACGAGGTTGCCAATAAATTCAAAACCATCCCACCACATGAAAAGATAACTATTGAATATGAAATATTTTGCAAGAGAGGAATAAAAGAACTGAAGATAATTTTAGATTATTCTCACAGAGTTGCTTCTGATACCATGAAGAGTTATGTTAAGCAATTTTACATTCCAATCGGAATTAGTATCATGCCAACGTTAGAGATCATTGGGTTCCATTTACTACCACTTTTCTCCAATACTTTACGAGATGCTATGCAGCAACAACAATCTGAAGGTATTTTACATACAGATAACCTTTGCAAACTTTTGAAATTCATTGATGGCATTCAAGGTTCCAAAACAGAAGATATTTATGAATATTGCCTTTTGGTATTTGATTTAAGAAACAATTGGAATCTGAAGTTGCACTGTGAGATTGGATATAAATCGACAGGATTTCAGATCAATGAAGAAGTGGAAGCTGGCATCACCACCAGATACTTTTTACCGATTAAAAGAATCCAACACAATGAAGTCAATTTAACAGATGCTATACCATCTTTGAGAAACAAGCAATTTATCAAGAACTATTCCATCTCTGAAGCAGAAGACAAGAGTATGCGGAGACTTTTCTGGTTAAGAGAAGAGTTGCTAAACAATTTAACCGGTTCGTGGGCCTCCAATGCCATCAAGGGACCCGGAACTCGCTATGGAGATATTCAGTTCCGGTCTATACGATTGACGGAACCAATGCTCGACATATTATTACTACCGGAGATTCAAATGACAAGCACTATCGAGACAGAAGATGGTACTGAATGTGAACAACTGGATGGGAAATATCAGTTGACAACTGAACAGTTTTATATTTTGAGAACTAAGATCCACAATGGAGGTAAACGAGACATTGATGGGATCTTTCGTCACGTTCCGTTTTTGAAGAACGGTTCCCCGGCCCGGAATCAATTAAGCATAGATCGTCGCATACTATTCAATGGAGTGATGCAACAACACTTGGGACAAATGATAAGACCCAACCAGACAATAGAGTTACAATTGAGCTTTACCATATTAGAGATTGGAATCTATGAGTGGGGAATGGTTTTAGATCTTTTAAATGGTGAGACCCAAGAACAGGTGGTGGGACTCGAACCCATTACAATAAGTGCGGTATAGTATACTATATTCATACATATGGATACATACCATACATATGTGGGTACCACCTATTTGTTTATATATATATATATATATATATATATATATATAATAGTCTATATACAAGAATGTTGTTCCCTCACTTTCTTGGGGGCTCTAACTTAAATGGCAATGGCTGAGCACCTTCTGATTCCAACTGCTTTATGTACCTGTCTCTTCTTATATCTTGGTATCTTTTCTGTTGAAAGTATTCAAACCAGGAAGCCACACACTTGTTCTTAAAATCTTCTCGTAAGCTTCCACATTGCAGTGATACTTTGGATTCTTCCTTTGGATCTAAGGAATTGTCAATGTCATTTGCGGTTAAACAGTCAAAGAACAAGTCTCTGGATTCCCAACATATTTTACGTGCCGACTTATTGGGCGGCATATCGTTTGTTTCATTCTTGGAAAAGAACCCCATAGTGTCTGTGTGTCTGACTGACTGACTGACTGACTCACTCACGGTATGGCATTACTCTGGCATTACGCCTAACGGTAAATCACTTGTAGATTTTCGGTCGGTGCTACCGTGTTGCATTAGCACTACTTGATCTTCTTTCTCACTTTCCCCCACATCTCATATACAGTATCGACAGTAATGCCACAGGGCCATGTCAGAAGCTCATCGGACCCCATTATCAATTTCGCCTTACGGTTTTTCTACTTGAAGAGTTACCGGGGTTACTGGCATATATAACGTATATGAATCTCCCTAGTAACAAAAGTATCAATATACAAATACTGTTAAATACCTGTTAACTATCTGATATGAATACTGAAATACCTTTACCACCATCATCATCATCATCAGCAGCAGCAGCAGAAGGTCGGGTTACAATGACAGTCGAAGGCACAGATAACCAAATCTATAAAATCAAATATACCCGTTCACATAGTGTGTCTAGTGCTAGTGCCTTTAGTATTACAGGGGGAGAAGGTGAAGGACTTTCACACGCCCTTCCTAACATCAAGGTATTAGGTACTGGGGGTACTATAGCCTCTAAAGGAGCTTCGTCTCATCAAACAGCCGGTTATGAAGTTGATTTGACCATTGAAGATCTTATTCAACTGATTCCTGATCTTTCAACTACTTGTAACTTACAATATGAACAAGTTATGAACTTGGATCTGAAGGAAATGGGTGATGAAGAAGTTCTTTCACTTTATCATAAGATAGTGGAGGATTTACCTCATTATGATGGGTTTGTCATAACCCACGGAACTGACACCATGGAAGAGACAGCCTTCTTTCTTCAAATGACTATTAATACTTATAAACCAATAGTATTGTGTGGATCCATGAGACCTTCCACTGCGATTTCTTCTGATGGTCCCATGAACTTGTATCAAGCCATAGCCATCGCTGCTTCTCAACAAAGCAGAAATAGAGGTGTTTTGGTGGCTTTGAACGATAGAATAGGATCTGGGTTTTATATCACCAAATCCAATGCTAACTCCTTAGACACCTTCAAGAGTAATGGTCAAGGATATGTTGGTAATTTTGTTAACAATGAAATCCACTACTATTGGCCTGCTTCTAAGCCATTAGGGGTGATGTACTTCAATTTGGAGTCAGTCCAAGCTCCTATCCAAACTTTACCCAAGGTTTGTATTATTTATGCTCACCAGGGGTTTGACAACGAATTAATAGATGTCTTGGTAACCCAATTCAATGCCAAGGGGATGGTATTGGCTACTATGGGTGCTGGGTCCATGAATCAAACTACCAACGAAAGATTGTATCACGTGACCAAAAATAATAAGATTCCAATCATCTATTCTAAAAGATCAATGGACGGTATGGTACCTACTGGTTCATTACCAAAGATCCAAGGGTTTGATAATGCCATTGCTAGCGGCTATTTGAATCCGCAGAAATCAAGAATCTTGCTACAATTATGTTTGCTTAATGGGTATTCTGTGTCTGAGATCAAGGGCATATTTCAAGGTGTATACGGTGGATAAAAACACACTAATACAATTGCAAATATTCATACATTAACACTATACATATATAATTAATATGTAACGGAGTAATAACAATAAGCCTGGACTTTACTATCATCAAGGGTCCACGCTAAAACAGAGAAATAAAAATATCAAAAATTATATTAACTATCAAGATCCATACGCTTTTTGAACTTTGTCTTTGCAAGATTCCAAAATCTTCTTTCTTTGTAACTTTTGAGCTGATGTCACAAATCCATTTTGAGGTGTCCATTCTTCATCCAACAAAACAACATTTTGAAGCAATTCAATACCCTTCAATCCTTGAGCTTTACCTGTAGCCAACAAAGATTTGTTGAATGCCTTGACAACATTTGGATCGTCAACCAAATGGGCCATATCTTTGTTATCAAGTTCTTCAAGGGAGAAAACCTTTTCTTCAGCCAAGTATGTCTTCATATGCTTTTCATTGGGTAAAACAACAGCAATTGGCTTAACCTTGGTTTGATCAGCATAAACCATCAAGTTCAACACATTAGGATTGGATCTATAAATAGATTCCAACTTCTCCAACGCAATATATTCACCATTCAATGTCTTAACCAAATTCTTCTTTCTATCAATGATCTTTAATGCACCATTGGCAGTCCATTCACCAATATCACCAGTCTTAAACCAACCATCTTCATATGCTTCGGATGTTTCCTTTTCATTCTTGTAATAATGAGATGCAATACATTTACCCTTTAACCAAACTTCACCTTGATTGTTCTTTGCATAGTATCCTGCATCAGCAACATCAACTAACTTGGCAGTAATGGCACCAGTTAAAGTACCAGCAACATCATATTCAAAGTGTGATAATTCAACAACTGTAGCGTTGGCAGCAGTTTCAGTTAAACCATAACCCAATAACATAGGAGCAATAAGAAGTGAAATGAATTCCTGTGCATCATGGGAGATTGGAGAACCACCATTCAAAAGAATACGAATTTCACCACCAGTAGCAGCCTTAACCTTTTTAAAGATTGGATCAAATATTCCACTGCCAGGGATATGGTACTTCCACATAGACAGTTTGGCAGCAACACAAGAGTGGAAGATCTTCTGGGTAAGAGTAGGTAAATCTTTAACTTTGGCAAGAACTCCCTTTCTAACTGCTTCCCAAACAGCAGCCACACCAACCATTACAGTGGGTTTGAATTCAACCATATCAGATTTACAATTCTTAATCAGGGCATCGGTCAAAGTTTTCACAGTAGCATAACCCAAACAACTACCCCACCAGAAGGACATTAATTCAAAAGCCATTTCAAAAATATGAGCCAAAGGTAAGAATGCAATAACTCTGTCACCCTTCTTGACAACATTTCTACCAGCTACACATGAAACACCACCAACAGAAGCAACAACATTAGCGTTAGTTAAAACAACACCCTTTGGCTCACCAGTAGAACCAGAAGTGTACATAATACAGGATAAATCTTCTGGCTTAGATGTTTGTAATGGAATATCAGGGTTAGCTTTACCCAATTCAATTAATTCATCATAAGAATAAAAGCTAATATCTGGACGAATTTTCTTGATATCATCAATGGCCTTTTGGGCATTACTATAATAAGTACCATTCATACGCTTATCTTGAGGATCAACAGTATCAAAATATATGACAATCTTGACATTTTCAGCTTTCTTTAAGGGGTTGATTAAAGAGCTCAACAACCCATTGTCGGTGAAAATGGCATTAGATCCAGTTTGGACAAGAGAATGAATCAAACCAGATTCACCCAAAGTGTCATAAGCGGTAACAATTGGGATATTCTGGAATGATGCAGCCAAATATGATTGCATCCACTTGTGGGAAGTTTGAGCGTAAATATGTAACTTATCCACTTGATTAGGTTTCAAACCAACTTTAATCAAACCCCTGGAATAGGCTTCAACAGTTTGCAAAACTTCAGCAAATGTTTGATATTTATAGTTTGAATATTCATAAAACTGCCACACCTTGTCAACTTTTACATGTGCGCCATCAACGACTTTAGTGACTTGCTTAGTTTCTTCATGAATATCAATTAAAGTTCTCCAACCCATACATTTGAGGTTGGAAAACCGGCCAACGCATTCTTCAAAAAACTCTCTAATGGTGGTAGCCTTACTGTCCAAGGGTCTTTCAACAGCACCATTCTTTTGGGACGCCTTTCTTCTTGGCGCGGTTTCACCGGTTTTGGCTTCGCCAACAGGAACAGTTAATTGTACAGTCATAATTGATGCTTTACAAGGTCCAATTGATCAAAGAAAAAGAACACGGATTGTATATGTTTTTAACTTCCGCCACCCAACTGGGAAGGAAGTACGTATGTGTAACTATGCGGCAAAATATGCAGACCAGCCTTTTGTGTTTTCGGGAGGAAAGGCTAAAGCTAAGACTGACAATAATACTTAGGATAAAGGTAGTATTATTAATGTAGTGTTAGTAGTATGACTGATAGTAAAACGATATCAGTAATATGACCAATTATATAAGAAACACCTATCTTCAAGTGTGCTCTGCTTTTTTTGGTTGGTTGGTCTCACGTTGCAATGCTACGCTATGCTATTTCCAAGCCACCAAACACGGAACAACAAATTAATTACCCAAAAATTTTTAGGGAGTCAGTACAAGAAAACCAATGATAGTAGCACGTCCAATTGAGTCCAAAAACAATAATGGAATTGAAGGTTGAACAAAGTTGTGAATTGGCTTACTGAATAAACTCTGTTTTTATGATTGAGCTATGTTTAGTTCAATTCAGTACTTGATTAGTTCGAACTGTACTAAATTGTAGTATGCTCCGTAACAATAATGTGTGAGATACCACTCCTTATATACGGTAGGTGGTTTGCTCCAAAGGAGGGGAGAAAGTAGAGGAGAACCCCCCTGTAGTTGTACAAATTAGGGAGTTAAAAATGTGCATTTGTTTCTTGTCACTTTATCTGGATGGCACAAAAGTGAGGGGGGAGACAGCTAATTCTGTCTATTGCTGTTTCTGGCGTTGTGATTTTCTGTTTATACAGATTGGGTAGTTTGTTCAGCTTTAAAACAATTGTTGGGGATAGAGCTTGACAGGCTGATAATGCCGAGGAGGAGGTCTCTGATGTTATAGTTTATATATCATGTCACTGCTTCCCTTCAACACCAATTGTAATGGTATGGTGTTAGTGGTTTGGTTTGGTCAAAGAAGTTTCTTGGAAATCTACTAATGCGGGGGAACCACTTAGCAAGCTGTAGACGTGCAGTACTGGTAATTTAGTATTGACATTATTATTATCGTCATTTTCATGATGATCATCATCATATTGCTAGAATTGTGCTTGGCTACGTAAAAGGTAAGAATAGATGAGAATGACTTGAGTAGGATAGAGTAATTTGTATGGTACGGTGGTTTTTCTTACCATAATCATTATGTATGGTTACGTAAACGTTTCTATTTCTATTCTTTGCAACCTTCATTGGTTACATGCAAAAGTTTTGTCGGCTATTACAATAGGCTCAAAAATCCATTGCAAGCGTTAGGATATCTGTGGACGCACCCAAAAATCGGCTTCAAATACATGATGTTTTGTCTCCCTACAAATGTGAGTTGGGTACTTACAGCCCATCAGTGGCGAGAATTTAATTGAAACCCAACTGTTTGAAATGAATTTAGTATTTAGTGTGATATATTGTAAAGGCCACCGACTTTTGTTGGGTATCATCGTAAGCGAATTACGCATTGACTATACTGAACCGAGGTCAGTTTTGTGTTTCGTGACGAAGATCTTCTGACAAACCATCTTGGTCTCTTGCACGTTTGTACATTATTCAACAAACGGCTGATGCAAAGCATACACCTGCATAAATGGGTCAAAAACACCACTGAAGTTTAGTTGCTTATACTTCATGCTTCATAGACTTGACCTGTGGAGGGTTCTTTAGTGTTAACTACGACCTACGAATTTGGTATAAAGACCTTGACACCATTACCTATAAAATGGATCATGATAAGAATGAGTAGTTAAAAAATCGTATGTCTGTGTCTTTATTGTATTGAAAACCAGTTAATTATTGCTTCCTTGTCCGACTCCAACGTACATATATGTCACGAGAATGCTCGTATTTTTCAACACGACAACATTTTATTTTGTGCTGTATTGAACAGTACATATTTGCACCAAAAGTGGTACGGTCATATCAACCCCATTTCACTGAGCTTAATGTCACTTGCACTGTTGATGTTGTCCAGTTTGACAATAAAATTATTCTTTGTTTGGACGTGAGTATGCCACAACCCAATATATAAAATACATTAGGTAAAAAGTTCCTTGTGCAATTTGAGATAAAGTTCTTGAATATTCCTATTGTCAAACGAGCTTATGGCTATGTATTCAATTGTATTCCTTCAGTATTATTTCATATTAATTTTCTACATATTTGATCTTATCGTATTATAAAAGCAAGAAATTCGTAGATTACCATTAACTAATGTGATACTAAAATGAAACATACGTAGCTCTACTACATTCTGTTCTAGTCATCAAAGATTACACATTCTGAAACGAAGATCTTTTTTAGTGAGTTGACCCACCAGTTTTAGCCAACCTCAAGTATCTTTTGGCTGTCATTCTTCTGAAATCTTTACCCCATTTTAGGAAGAAGATAAACGAACCGTTTATGATAATACTAATCATGAACAACAACCAAGTCAATTGACTTAATCCACATGCAATCAACCAGTGTTCAAACCCGAATGTAAAGCCACAACCAATACAGTTACGGATGAATAGCATCAATACAAATGCGTCACTAGCCATCTTAGGATAACAGTCAATAGCGTATGTCAATGTAATTGAACCAGTAGCACTCATAGAAAAACCTAAGAATCCTTTACCGATAATTACCGGGATTGCCCAGTGGACACCATTATTGATACCCAACCCGTAAGCAAGAATACCAGCAGCGTTGATTAATGTTGGAATAATCATGGCCCATAATCTGAATTCTGGTTCAAAAACACCTTTGTTTCTCTCTGACAAACGAATAATCAAGTAATCAGAGAATTTACCCCCATAAAGCATACCAAAGGTAGCACCAATAAAAGCTGCCACACCAGTAGTACCAACCATGTCTGGAGCAAAGTTATATGGTGGGGCACCAAACAAAGTAGCTTGTGTTGTAGTTAATAATGAAAGCCATGCAATTTGAGCACCATAGACCAAAGCACCGTAAATAATACCTGGGAAGTAGCAAACAAATGGTCTCAAGAATATAACCAACCAAGAACGTTCATCATTGTACGTTATTTCATAAGGTTTCAACTTTTCCATGTAAGTACGAGGTGCAATAGTTGGATCCACTTCTCCCATGTTTTCAATATCTTGAGATAAAGAAACGTTATCAGTTTCAGCACTATATTGTTTCTCCGATTCTTCTGGTAATGCACCACTGACATGGGACTGGATTTGAGAAAGAATATTATCTTCAAGGTTGTCATTCTTCGTGTATCTCAGTCTACTGAACAAAGTTTCACGCATACAGAAGATTTGAACAATAAATGTGACCCCAATAATGATTATTTGAGTCCAATAGGTCCATCTCCAGCTATGCTTTTCAACAATAAAACCAGCAGCTGTAGGGCCCAAGAAAGAACCAGCATAAAGGGCCAATAAAACGTAACCCAAATACGTAGCAGTTTCATGTTTGAAGAAGGTATCAGTAACACTGATTTCTACCAAAGAATCAACAGGTGCTGCTGAATATCCGCTTAAAATACCGTAAGCATAAAGATAAGCTATTGATTTTGCGCTTCCACCAACAGCCAAAGCCACTAAAGAAATGACGGAACATATCAAGTAGACGAAACGTCTACCCAATTTCATTGCAGTTGGTTGTAACGTAATCACGCCAATACCTAGGAAAGCATAAAGCAATCCCACCATGTTGTTCAATTTAACAATAGTATACCCTTCTTCTGATATCCAAACTCCATATAACGAACCGAAAAAGGCCACACTAACAGCCAACATGAAAGCCCAGAACCATACAAGCAAAAATTGTAAGTTCTTTTTAGTTTTTGACCATCTAAGAGGGTCATTGGGGTTAGAAGTTGGTTGAGGTACAAGAATAATATTATGTTTAGAGCCTGTTTCCTTCTTGACATGAAGGAAACCCTCTATATCAACCAAATGAACGGTACCAGGGACGATATCAGCCTCTGTCATATTGTTCAAAATAAATATATGTTGTGTAATCTGTAAAGCTTGTTGTAGTAGGTACAAGTCGTTTTACTTGATCAAATTAGAAATTATATGAAATCTAATAAACTTTTGTAGAGGATCATGATGGTTTTTATACCTTATCAACACAGTGCCCCACATATTGAATTAGTTATCGCCTACGATCGATACTTTATTTTTCAACTTCCCGCTTACAGGTGATCACAAAATGGCTATGAATGGGTGAGCTATCTGCTTACAGCTGACTGAATAATCTACACTACTATGTTCTGTAGAACTAATAGTGGAACATAATGCAATTACCACTTTGAGAATCATCCGCACCCTTTGTTTAATTCCGCCCATTGAGCCAATGCATTACCCAACGTAATCCCGCTTTCAGATCCTCAGACGTTCATACTATAATGCGTGGCAAAACTACAGCTACGGAAGATATAGACATCTACAGCTCAACTATCGGAGAGAGGTGAGACGTGAGAACAAAAAACGTGTAGGGATGGAAAGGAGCTTTTCTAAACCTTAAGGAAAGTTTTTCCAGCCGTTTATGGTGTACAATTTGCTCCACACAAGATGACGTGACCGGGAACTTATGGTAAAACAGTTACGATGAAGATCTAATGATTTTTGTTCTGAAACTGTTTCTACTATTAGAGTGATCCTCAATTGCGCGGTTATATTGTTAGTTAGGATTCCTGGTCATACACTAAAAACTAACATATTACCACAAGACGACGATGGCAGGTACCTTCCCCGCAATAGTAGAACAGTAATCCAATGGTCACAGCCAAACAGGTAATTCGAACCACATCTGAGTACGTAAAGTAACACCGTTTTCCTTTGAAATCAAAGCAATTAGGGTTATTTCGAATGTGCTTGCTGTCTCCTCTAACCAGTATCAGAGATGGGGTTGACTGTTGTCGGGCCTACTGCCAAAAGAGGTAATCCGGAAATAAGATAATGATTCGAGACGAGCAAACAAACTAATAGTTACTTCTATACTTAATCGCACAATGTGAACTATGTTTATCTTTGTTATAAGTTAGATCAACTTCTATTGCTGAAATGTGGAGAGATAAATACTATCAATTTAGCTTTGTGCTTTCCAAAGTCCCGTATTTTCTATCACTACCAAATGGTTATTATTTGTCCCTAAATCAGACCTTTGAACGAATCCACTTAATTCATATCCTTAAGCTGCATTTTGATCTCTTCTGGTTGCACTGTTGCAGTCTCTTTTGCATTCGAATAATCGTTCAACAGTTTTTGTAATAGCTCTTATCAACCCCAGGATTGACAAGAAAGCGCACTTGTCTTAATTAGGCAATTCTTTAACTTACAAAGCGGACTGTTTCCTTTTCGAGAAATTGTGTGTAGTACAAAAGCAGCTTATCACCACCATCACATACAGTCTACATTATTAAATATGTGAATCTGGTTGACGAATTAATTAATATAGTCATCTAAAAAGCATAATCAAGTATAAGTAATCCGCTTAGTCGATTATGTAGATCTCTATCGCGGTAATATTGTTCCAGATAAGAAACATTGGTGAATATATACGCCAAAATTAAAATATGAATTAAAAGGGAATAACTAACAGAAACATTTTAACCTACTCAAAGTAATCTTTCTTCGAATCTTAAATCGTTGTTAACTGGTAATCCTACCAATAATCTCAACAAGTTCTCAATAGCAAGTCTTTGTTTGTTCAACCCATTGATAGGTTGGAATCCAGGCTTGGCCAATGGAGCCTTCAACCAGTATGACAATAATGTCAAGACAGCATAGAAGTTTTCATATTTATCGTCAGAATCCAGTTCCTTCTTGTATGTAATTCTTTGGAAGAATTCGGTCATCACAACCAAATCAATGATTAATGGTGTGGCCAATAAAGAGTCTTCACAGACGTTATGAATACTGATCTTATTGTGGCCACCCAACATCAATTCGGAGTAGTATTCATCCATTGCTACCTTGGAATCCTTAACAGCATTCAAATACTTAATGACAATGCAATGGTCAATAGTCTTACCCTTCTTGTCATTATACAAGATTTTATTACTGTCAATAATGTCATCAACAACAGATTGCTTGGAGATTTCCTTGGATTTGAATTGTAAAGGTGATGACAAGTTATAACCATCATTATTACCCAAATGGTTATATGAAGCAATAGAAATTGGTCTGATACCAGCATCGACCAAAAATTGAGCCAAAACAGACTTCATCTTAGTTTGACCAGATTTAAAGTCATCACCACCAATGAATGATTGGTGCTTTTCAGCCAATTCCAAAACACCTGGAACAAAGGTGTTTTGTGGAGAACCATTGATGAAAGGAACCTTTTCTAAAATACATGCAACGGCAAAGACAGTAGATGGAGCAATTTCAGCATGGTTGTTCTTAATGGATTGGACTACGTTGTCAGCAGTGTCGTTAACACCAGCAACAACATCAGCGTATCTTTCAGTGTTGGCAGTCCACAATACGATAACCTTATCCAACTTGTTGGCAGTCTTGAATTCGTTGATATCCTTTCTGATTTGTTCAACATCAGCCCATTTTCTGTCAGTAACTACTTCACCCTTAGAGTCAACGTTGATAACGTTATCAGCTCTTTCCTTTTGGTTCATTGCTATGAAATCGGGGTAGTAGACAGACTTCAATGGAGTTTTCCCTTCCAAGTATGGACGCAATTTCTTTTGTAAATCAACGTCTAAAACTTGAGCTCTCTTCATAGCCTTATCAGCAGGGACACTGGAAATATCCCAACCACCAACAACAAAGTCGTTAGGGCTGACAAAAGGTAAGACGGAATTGAAAGGAGCATAGACATCGTTCCCAGAAGCATCAACACCCAACTTAATAGTAGAAGATTGAGTAACAGAACCATAGTAGTTTGGCTCAACAACACCTTCTTTGTTTTCAAAAGAGATGTTGTGTTTGTTAGCCAAAACAGCAGCTTGAAGGGTAGTACCGTTGTTACCACCTAAACCGACCAACATAAGACCTAACTTAGGAACCTTCAAGTCAACCTTGAATTCATAGTCCACACTGGTAGGGGTGACTTGAAGAGAACCAGTAGCAGCATCAGTAGAGACAATAGAGTTTTCGTATTTGAACTTGGTGTATAAAGCACCGTCCCTTTCGGTAGCCTTGTCAGAGTTGAACTTAATTTTAGAAGCCATGATTGTATGAGAAGATTGAATGAAGAATAAAGAAAAGAAAAACTAAAGTAGACTTTTGAAGAAAAATGGAAATATTGTCTGCTATTTATGCTACTTGGACTTGAGTTCAAAAATAGGGGAAGTGGGCCACCCTTAGGTTTATTTCCCACGGTATTGGTGGATGTTATAGTACTAACACAAACTACTACCCGCCGAAATTTCGCCGGAATACAAAATTGTCCTATTGTTTCTGAACCAAATATACAGGTTTACCCCTAAACCTTTGTTTCCTATGAAGCAATCACATGTGAATGAGAGATTTAGTTGCTCTCTTGATCAGCTCCAGATTTATAGTGGACATCTGAAGTTCTTGAATGAACATATAATTGCTATCTAATAACTACGAGTGCCCGCCCCTAATTAGATAGCAATTGGGTATATAACTTAGAACTACGTTAGTATTCAACTTAGTATACTTTCGTCGAGCGATTGATCTACTTAACACTGCCTCGTGCAACGCTAAGCATTTGTTGGGGAAATACTATTTGTACACAAAGGAATCGTGTTTACCACGAAGCAGTTGTTCTTGCTTTGTGTTATAAGAACTATAAGAACTGATCCTATGTTCGATTAGTTTCTCTGCTGAGCTGTGTTGAATATTGCCGAGTAGCATTTCATTTCCAATCCAGGGTCGTCATGGAAATCAGTTTCAAGTTGTTTGTACCCAAATATACCCAAAGGAGGGGGTTAAGTTATGGGTGTTGATGATGTTGGGAAGCGAGAACAATAGAGTATATGTACCCTGTATAGGTTATTGGGCACTGTACAGTAGTTTTGTTAGTTATGGACAGCAGGTGTATTTCGGCGAGAATTGTAGCACAAACTCGACTTGCCTGCCTAATTGGGTAATAAGATTTGATCCCAGATCACCTACTGGTTGAGCCTTGAACTGTGTAAAAACCGCAACCTGTGACGGTGTGGAGACTGCTGTATCAGCGGTGAAGTAAAGGGGAGAGAAGGGGTTGTTCACAAAAATTGAACTCCAAATGGTAATTTCACTTTAAACAAACCATGACAAACTTCCTGTTATGAGAATATGAAATGTTGATAAGTATCAGAGTATGATAGTATGACAGTACAGTTGATATTGAATATTTCTTGCGTGTTAGTAAGGTGAGTTAATTTATTAAGAGAAATTTAGTTTATATTCTAAAGAAACATATTTCTACAAAAATGTAGTGTAATATGTGGTTGGAGTCTTAGCTTCTTTTGTATACACCGTAAACTTTCATCTTATTTTGAGGGCCCAATGTGGTCTACTGGGGCAAATGGAGCTCTATTCTAATCATTATTTATGACAATAATAACGATATGTTTAAAACCGTTAGTGAAACATACGGAATAATAATGAAAATAGATGAATTAGTAACATCAGAATTAGTAACAGTAGGCAATCAAACTGAATATGCTGTATTAACAATGATAACTTGATTAACATTAATATTATCTGTTATAGGGGCTATATCAATAACTAAATATGTTACAATTTATAGAATTATTAAAAATGCTTCCATCAGTATTATTAAGTATAGCATTTTTAATAGTAGCAGAACGTAAAACATTAGGTTATATGCAACGTAGAGTTGGACCCAATGATAGGTCTTGTTCCTGGGGATTCTGTTCTATTTTATAGCTTTATTGAGAACAGGCATTCTCATGTAGGTGGTGAACTTCGCAGCTAGCCCTACTGCCTGACTGTAATAAACGTGAACAGGCCATTTCCCTGTCCTCTACAATTCTAGGGCATAATACTTCTTTCTCAACGAAGAAAATATCCCATGGGGTTGATCTGGCACTCTTCGTGGTTTGGTTTGAGTTTTGGTGATTCCCTAATTACCTTTCAATTCGTGTCATAGGCACCTCTGCTACTTCCTCTAAAGCCTCGCAGGCAAATACAGGCAACATCCCACATCCTGGAGTTTACTCATGGCTTTTTGTATAATTCGAATGAAGTTTATAGTCTTCCTATCGAATATTTAAATCTTTGAAAAAACATGAACTTCCTTTTATTGAAAGCCCATATATAAAAACTGTAGTCCTCCTCTATGTAAGAAACGAAATGAATATGCATATGGCCGATTTTGCAATAAACAAAAGTTCGTACTGATTTCTTACTTTTTAAACGACAACTCATTACCTAATTAAAAGAAACTACATTGACTTCGTGTTGAAACCAGACAAAATTGCTTTGTCACGTGCCACATCACATGTATTAATACTAGTCCTCCAGTTTCATCGTGGTGCATTTTCACTTCGTCCCCGTCAGAGAGAGATTGTGTTACGAAATATGCATCCGCTCTTCTTGTAAGAACAATCAATAACATGACCAGTTGAGGAAAGACGTACCAGCTTTTTGAATGTTCGCCAGACCAACAATAGGAGATTTTTTTCAAATTTCTTTCTTAAAGAGTAAAACTTCAACAGTACCAGCCTCCATCTTATAGACAACAATGGGTCGAGGCCAAAAAATTCAATGATGTCAGTTAAAATATAACTTCTTTACCACAAACTTCAAAATGAATGACTCAGTAAAGAACAAAATCTGACATGTGTAGGAATTTGATTGTACATCGATTGTAAAGAATACTACACAAGGTGGTGCTATTACTTGAACTTTCAATGGCCCCAAATTATGACCAGATTGTTAAACTATAACTAAAAGTATAAACAGGACCGAAGAAAAAAGTACAACACAATTATGCTGTACACAAGCCTATTTCAAACATTGCAAATTAGTAGTGAGTGTTGGGTGGTAGCATGTTGAGTTTCGTCATGCGAATGCATTCATATTGTTGCCATTTGTAAATTGAATGTTTGTACTAAATGTTTGTATTAAAGTTGTTGTCAATAGTACGATAGCATCTTGGCTGGACCTTCCTTTCACCGTCAACCATCATAAACAAAACACGAGGAGTGGTGGTACGCGAAAGAGCAAATCGTGTAGAGAGTCAAGAAAAAGGTACTTACCGTCGAGTAAACAGCTTATTCACATTTTGCTCACTAAGGTTCCGATGTTACACACAATAAAGCGATTAACAATGGGTGATGGTCTGCGAGATAGATAACATCAGGTTGCATAGATGGAGAATCTCGTTGTAATAATTTTAGAGGGTGTACGTCAAATTACTAGGTTGGGGTGCGACTACCAGCCATTTGCAAATTTAACATTTTATTTTCTCTACACTTGATGTCTCGGGGTGCTACCGCACAAATTCAAAAGTCGATATTGCCTGACGAGCTATACTTTATCCGGGGGTGAAAGAATAAGTCGACTAACAATATGTTGACTAACATAATATCGACTAATGAACATAATCCGTCTACTAATTATTGGGAAAGCAGACCCTCCCCTCTAAGAAAATATTACATATGTTGATTACATGGCCCTTGGTCTGCCAAAACTGTACGAGGACCCCTTTAATAATAGTAAGTTGTATGTCCATAGTCTAACTTTCGAGACCAAAAGTTCAGTGGGCTTAATCTGCGCATAAACTTACCACCATTTGGTTTAAAACTGAGAAGCCACCTTAAAGCTGCTCACTTTTGAACCCCTTACAACTGTAGATCATATTTTGTTGACCATGAAACGGAATGTATTGACGGTTGTAGAGAAAGACATCAATTGAAACATTCCGATCGAATTACCAGATCGCAAATCAAGGTTCTCAACCCATCCCATTAATGTAGCATGGTGAACAAAACATCCTATATAGGAAATGGGTTCTCTGTGTAGAATAGGTGCTCCACCATTCAATCCAATGTTTCGTGTCGCCCTAACCTTAGTATGATGACTCCTGTAAAGCTTGTTATACTATCACGAAATTGTATCCCTTCGCATCCCTTCGCACGATTATCCTGTTAAGGAATCTTACCAGATTCAGGTTGTAGTTGGAACGACAAAATAACAGATCGCGCATTTTAGTGATGAACTACATTTATTGTGTTCGGGAATAGATGCTCTAATTGCTGGCTGGTGTTCCTTCCCCCTTTAGGAAACTTATTAAAAGGTTGCAGCGAACATGGTGTGTGTTATTGTTACCAGATGGGCTTATCCACAGCGGTAGTAACACGAACAATAGAAACAGGAATGCAGTCAGGGCTAAAGCGGAGTCTCAAGGACGTGTGCCGGCCACAACTAACTAGAGATCTCTTGCCTAAAAAAGAATATGTGCCGAGATGAATGGGTGCCAAATGGTACAATGATAAGCATTGGCTGCAATTTGAAGACAAATACTAACAAAATTATAGACACGCCGTGAATAATTAAGAATAGTGCCCATTTTCCTATGTTGGAATATAAAGTAGAATGAATGCCCCTCCTCTTTTGAGCTTTACTTTGATTATTTAATATTTAATACTTCAAGCTTTTCCATTAAACTAATTTCTCTTCCTACACCCTTCCATTCCTTTGCCTTTTTTATACCTCCACTTGCTGCCTATTACAGCCTTAACTAATTCCTATATATACCCTTTGATACCCCCGTTGAATTATTTAACTGTCTGTATTAGCAAACTTTCATCAAAAGATGTACTCACGTTCCTTACTTATTTTATTCGCAGTTTCTTTAATCTCCAAACTCGCATTGGCCTTTGATGCCTCAGCAAGCTCCAATGTTGCCGTTTATTGGGGTCAAAATAGTGGAGGTGGACAAGAAAGGTTAAGAGATTACTGTGACTCCTCATCTGTGGATATTGTGCTTGTCTCGTTCATGACCGCTTTTCCTTCAGTTGCACTTAATTTCGCTAACCAATGTGGAGACACCTTTTCCAGTGGTCTTTTACATTGTCCAGCCATTGGCTCTGATATTACTTATTGTCAGTCTATGGGTAAGAAAGTTTTACTTTCCCTTGGTGGTGCTTCAGGTGCTTATGGGTTCCAAAGCGATTCAGAAGCTGAAACTTTTGCTGGTACCTTATGGAATATGTTTGGTGCTGGAAGTGGAACTGAAGAAAGACCATTTGATAATGCCATAGTCGATGGATTTGACTTGGATATCGAAAATAATAATCCTATCGGATATGCTGCATTAGTGACAAAATTGAGACAATATTTTGCAACTGATTCAAGCAAACAATATTACATTTCAGCTGCTCCTCAATGTCCTTATCCTGATGCTAGTGTTGGTGATGCCATGGCTAAATCCGATATTGATTTTGCTTTCATCCAATTCTATAACAATTATTGCAATTTGGGTCCTAATTTCAATTGGAAAACTTGGCTCAATTATGCTACTTCAGTTTCTCCAAACCCCAACATTAAGTTGTATTTGGGATTACCTGCTGCCTCGAATTCTGCTGGAACTGGTTATGCTTCCGCTTCAACGGTTGAACAATACTTAGATTTAATCAAAGATAGCCCTCAATTTGGTGGTATTTCTTTATGGGATGCGTCTTCTGGCTGGGCTAATACTGACTCCCTGGGTACTACCTTTGTTGAACAAATGAAGAACCTTTTGATTGATTCAAGTTCACCAGCTTTGACATCTTCCAAAATATCAAGAACTTCATCTACCAGTACAACATCAAGTACTTCATCTACCAGTACAACATCAAGTACTTCAGCTACCAGTACACCATTGCTTGCTTTGAGTACTTCCTCTACCAGCTCAACTTCAAGTACTTTATCCACTTTAACTACCAACACATTTAGTAGTTCCAAGAGCTCTACGGCTCCAATTATCATCAGTCCCAGTTCCAGCGCTTCCACCTCTGCTACTAGTTTTGCAGCAGCTTCCAGTACCTTCAGTCCAAGCTCCAGTGCTTCAGCAACCTCAACTGCAGCTTCTTCCAGTTCAGTAAGTACTCTTTTGCCTTGGTTTACAGCTAAATCATCTACTACTTCCGATATTGTTGACGCTCTAAGTCTGTCTGAAGTCGCAACATCATCATCACCAAGTTTAGCAGTCTCTTCACCTGTTTCATCAACTGAGGCTCAGCTCGAGTCAGAAACAACAGTTGAAGTTTCTTCTGCGCTCACATCTGCTGAAGTTTCTTCCGCAGTTCCCTCATTTACATCTGCTGCTTTAGCCACTACTGATCTGGAGTTGGAAGTTACTCTCTCATCAAAGACAACTCCAGTATCTGATCTTGGAGTAGTAGACTCTACTTCATCAACCAGACCAAGAAGAGTCGTGACATGGGCCTTCACTGAAACTGTTACTGCCACTTCTTGGGTCACAATTCCCTCTACAACACAATACTCTACCACTACTATTCATTCAGTTCCAGGATTTTTCCAGTGGTTTTTCTAGTTAAGACACTTCACTCCTTTGCTTCTTATGCATATGATACCCTCGTTAATTAAATGATTGCTTTACATTATGATTTTATTTGTTTGTTTGCTTAGTTTTTTATTTGTATAGATCACTTTAATCCTAATAAATATGGTCTCCTTTCATATTCTATCAATTATACTACGCCCAAGAAATCGTTGTAAATGAAGTGTGAGATCCAAGCCCTCCAAAAGAGCTTGTGCTCGATGATTTAAGTAAAAGGATTCCAATATTCCTCCTTTATAATGCTCTAGCTCATAAATCTTGCTTGGATTCTCACAAGTCAAAGACGTGAATCTAAGATGGATCAACGGAACAGGATAAGTATCAAATGCCAGGTAACCTTGTTTGGTTAATACTTGAGGTGATATTAGAAACATAAAATTGTTCACTTGATGAGAACTATTAGGAACATGATAATTATAAATACCCATGATTTCCCTTATGGTAGCTGGTCGTATTTTCAGATGGGTATTTTTACATTGAGCCATGAAATTAACATCATGACTTAAATCCAGACCCAAAAGGGTAGTCGAAGCCGCTAGCTTATTCTTTGAATGTGACCTTGTATCAATGTACTCTTTAAGATAACTCTCT
Source organism: Lizanozyma spartinae (assembly GCF_019049425.1). Lineage (NCBI taxonomy): Eukaryota > Fungi > Ascomycota > Pichiomycetes > Serinales > Debaryomycetaceae > Lizanozyma > Lizanozyma spartinae. The sequence goes on from NW_025065069.1 coordinate 152,399, forward strand.
ATGTTCCATTTCCCCACTATATCAACACCCTTATCGCCTGCTCCACCAGTTCTTACAGGTCTCTCGCAATAAAGCCATTCTGTTAGCATCCACATTGAGGACAACTCATAGAGAGTGCCTTTGAATGTCGTGGAAGACAACGACGCTCCTCTTGTGCCACATGCTCTTAGATATTGCTGACACTGTTGGGATGCACTGCCCAATGACATTTATATAGGTCTACTGGTGTAGTACTTGGTAATGGTGGATCATTTAGGTACTGGGACCATATAGGCTAGTCATTGTCGTGCCTATACCAACAATTCGTAGACAGCTAAACCGAAACTGAAACTGTTGATAACATACGTTCATGCTAATAATATCATACAAATTACACTCAGTGCACGATGAAATTGAGTCTTTTCACAGAATTCGCTTTGTTTGTTTTACTTGGTAGTTGTCAGGAAATCACGATCAATTATGGACGAAAGGAGTTTGGAGTCTTGTCATACAATAAAGAAAGTACAGAAGGTCCTACGTTTACTTTGAATGAAAGAAGGGGGGGTCATGAGCTGGTGAAACAGGCTCAATGCTTTAATACCAATGATCTCAAAGACCATGAATGCTTTTTGTATTCATCCATTACCAATGCAACCAATCCTCTACAGAGTTTACAATTCTGGTTGTATCTTGACGAAAATAAAGACATTGCACGTATCAGCATTTCCAGCGGAGAACACCCTGAAGGCGAGGTTGCCGTTATAAAGGAGATTGGATTAGCTCCTGCTCCCGTCCTCAGCAATGTAGCACAAATGAAGAAAGAGAAGGGCAATATAAGGAAGCCACCAATGCAAAAGGTTATAGTGACGAAAGTTGTAGAGGACGAAGACGGAAACAAGGTTGAGGTACAGGAGGAGAAATTAGTATCTGAAGAGGAGAACTTGTCTTGGATTGAGAAAAACTGGAGGTACCTTTTAATTGGGTTCCTTGTATATCTAGCTGTCAGTGGAGGTGGCAAGAGTGAGGAGGAACAAAAATAGAAAACATTATATTAATGAATAATGGTAATCATGAGATAGTAACGAAAGATATTCATAACACAATGAACTGAACTAATAAGGTGAAACTTTGTTTTACAATGTATTTGAATACAATACAATGTATTTGAATACGATACAATGTATTTTAATACAAAAGAATTTATATTTTCTTGAAGAAATAGCCAGCCATCTCGCAATTCATTCTACTCGTTGACACTTGAGCTCGTAACTGTAGTGGCATGGCAATGGCAAAAACAGTCTGCTTTGCTTGAACTTGGTTCATCACCGTAGTAAATGACTACAATCAATCTACAACCACTACTTCTACCATTTACGGTTGCAAGTGGCGTGCATGATACTCACAATAATAAACTGTTGTGCGAATGCATGTATATGAACGCACGTCAATATTTTTGAGTCAATTGCAAGAGAAATCAGCTTAAACATACCCCGGAATACATGATGTGTGGTTGCTTGATGGTTTATGTAGTTTAATGCAGCACTGCGTTTATATGTATCGGTTTTCGTTATAGGCAACACTACAAAGGCAGCGTATAGGAGACATGTACGTGACGCGAGAATACAAGTATTTTAGTACATCCTGGTAGTTGTCATCACTCATCATCTGCAAACATTAAACCCAACTGTTGTTAAAAATGCGGTCTGCGCGAGAACGTATGAAGTAGAGCTCATTATCATAGAGTCCATAACTACATTTTCTCTTTTATGTGCGACATTCAACGGCTCTGGTGATAAGTGGACTCAGTCAGGTACAGAAACGCCGGGCTATATTATTATGGAATAATAATGACATTAACAGTTCAAGTAAAATAATGCTTTGCATCACAGTTATAATTGAATTAAGGTATATCAATGTACCCCATTCAATGGTTTCCACACTGAGATTCAACCCCGCTCAAAAGTATATCACACTTCCTCGCCATTAAAGATGTCCATTATATTTCGTCCATTATATTTCGTCCGCTATAATCGACCGTTCACCTACTTCGTTGTATATCAATCCAGTCCATCTCATAACTCTATCGCCTGACATTGTCTCTTGCCCTTAATCGCACCAACCTATAAGAAATTAGACTTTCGTAACAAATCACGGGTTACCCGCCCTTTAGAGGTCGAAAATTTTTCCAGCGAATCAGATTGGGTGAAAATTGGCATTACTACACACCAAGTTACAAAGTGAACCAACTCAGTTTGCTGGTACAGGGAGAGACATTATTATCAACTCTGATCTTTAAAGCTGGTTTGAGACCTCCCTTTATAAACCCACATTATAATAATATACAGCGATGTTGGCAGCAAGAGCGTCTATATTAAGAAGTGCCAGTGCCACCACCAGACGGAATCTCTCTGTTTCCACCAGAAGATTGGCCGAAGTCAATGTTACTGTTGATGGTAAAACCGTTTCCATTGAAGCCGGTTCTTCTATTATTCAAGCTGCAGACAAGGCAGGTGTGACCATTCCTCGTTACTGTTTCCATGATAAGTTAGCCATTGCCGGGAACTGTCGTATGTGCCTTGTTGATGTTGAAAGAATGCCCAAATTGATTGCTTCATGTGCTGTTCCAGTTCAAGAAGGAATGGTGGTTCATACTGATTCTGAAAGAATTAAAAAGGCAAGAGAAGGTGTCACCGAAATGTTATTGCAAAACCATCCATTGGATTGCCCAGTCTGTGATCAAGGTGGTGAATGTGACTTACAAGAACAATCTCATAGATATGGTCGTGATAGAGGTAGATTCCAAGAAGTGGTTGGTAAAAGAGCAGTTGAAAACAAGGCAATTGGTCCATTGGTTAAGACTTCCATGAACAGATGTATCCATTGTACAAGATGTGTTAGATTCTTGAATGATATTGCAGGTGCCCCAGAATTTGGTACCGCTGGTCGTGGTAATGATATGCAAATTGGTACCTATGTAGAAAGAAATATCAATTCAGAAATGTCTGGTAATATCATTGATTTGTGTCCTGTCGGTGCATTGACCTCTAAACCATATGCATTTAGAGCCAGACCTTGGGAGTTGAAGAGAACCGAAACCATTGATATCCATGATGCCGTTGGTTCAAACGTTAGAGTTGATGCCAGAGGTATTGAAGTTATGAGAGTCTTGCCAAGATTGAACGATGATGTTAACGAAGAATGGATTTCTGATAAGACTAGATTCGCCTGTGATGGTTTGAAGACCCAAAGATTAACTACTCCCTTGATAAGAAATGGTGATAAGTTTGAAACCGCTACTTGGGATGAAGCTTTATCATGTATTGCCTCTGCATACTCCAAAGTCGCTCCTAAAGGTGACGAATTCAAGGCTATTGCCGGTGCATTGACCGATGTTGAATCTATGGTGGCTTTGAAGGATTTAACTAACACTTTGGGCTCCGAAAACACCACTACTGATGTGAAACTCGCTGTTGATGCTCATGGAACTGATTTCAGATCAAACTACATTTTCAATTCTACCATTGATGGCATTGAAGAAGCCGACCAAATCTTATTGATTGGTACTAACCCAAGATTCGAAGCTGCTGTCTTGAATGCCAGAATAAGAAAGGTTTGGTTGAGATCTGACTTGGAAATTGCTTCTGTAGGTGAAGAATTCAACTCTACATTTGGTCTTGAACATTTGGGTACCGATGTTAAGGCCTTGGAATCTGCTTTGAATGGTGAATATGGTAAGAAGTTGGCTGGTGCTAAGAAACCACTTATAATTGTTGGCTCAGGTGTTGCTGAATCAAAGGATGCTGGTTCCATTTATAAAGCAGTTGCCGAATTTGCTTCTAAGAATTCCTCCAACTTTGCTGCTCCAGAATGGAACGGTGTTAACGTTTTACAACGTGAAGCATCTCGTGCTGGTGCCTTGGATATCGGGTTTGCTACATACAATGAAGAAACTGCTAACACCAAGGCCAAGTTCATCTATTTATTGGGTGCTGACGAGGTTAAGAACTCTGAAATTCCTAAGGATGCATTTGTCATCTACCAAGGTCATCATGGTGACATGGGTGCTTCATTTGCTGATGTTATATTGCCTGGTTCTGCTTACACCGAAAAGAGTGCCACTTACATCAACACTGAAGGTAGAACACAAGTTACTCGTGCAGCTACCAATGCACCAGGTGTTGCCAGAGAAGATTGGAAGATTATTAGAGCTGTTTCTGAATATTTGGGAGCTGCCTTACCTTATGACGACATATACGCAGTTAGAACCAGAATGGCTGATATTGCACCACATTTACTTAGACACGATGTTATTGAACCTGTGTCTCAAGATGTTGCTAAGCTTGGTATTCAAAGCTTAATTTCCATAAACAAATCATCATCGAAAGTAGGAGATTTATTGAAGAATCCTATCAACAATTTCTACTTTACAGATGTTATTTCCAGATCTTCTCCAACCATGGCAAGATGTGTTGCTACATTTGGTCCAAAGATCGACAAGGTTCAAGATGAAAACCCCGACATCAACTTTTAAACAAGAGGTAGTAATTATCAACTAATTCTTACCCAAAAAATTTGCATAATGTCATGATGTTTTATTATTATTGTTCCTTTCCCTTCTCTCCGGTGCTTAAGCTTGCCCGATTAGTTGGTGCACTGATTGATTACAATTATTCCCATGAATCACTACGGTCATTCTCTTCTATTCGATGACCACCTGTCAAAGATAAAAGCTTATACATATTTATACACTAAGGTAACTTTATATTCCATACGTTTAAAAGTCTAATGATGTAGTAATGCCTATTAATGCTGAAAGTATTGCCCTATATTTGATACTTTTTGTCTGAGTTTAGTAAACCTGACTTGGAAGTCGATGACGTTTCTTCGAGTATTTGATATAACAATTTAGAACCAGGAGTAGAAGAAGAATCTTCAGCAGTATTGGTGACATTGTCGCTGACTTCTTTATCTTTCGATATTCCTCCATACTTACCATATTCAGCTATCTCGACCTTCTCATCGTGATCTTCCTCCTCTTGAGAGCTTTCGTCATATGCAGGTTCGCTTGCGGCCTTATCGTGACTTTCTTCGTCCGACTCTTCGTCCGATTCTTCCTCCTCCACCGCTTCCTGTAACACTCCCCAATGCTCTGAAGGTTTAGTGGCTTCGACTGCTGTTGTTGCATTCAACACATAGCCTGTGTTCGAATAGACCAAGTCTAGACCCGGGATCAAGAAGTTGGAGTACGACGGTGGCTTCCCTAGCCGTTCCATAACACTTATCCACGGTGGTGCGACATTGGACGTAGAACTTTCTGTGAGCCCTATGGCTTGTCTGAGGTCGTTGGAAATAACACCGGGCTTCATATCTTGTATTTGTTCCGTATAATCATCTGTGGTCTCTCTTCCCTCGTAATAAACATCACCAAACGCATATAATCTGGGTTTGGATTGATGCTTGAAAAATGCATCGTGTAACTTCTGATAGTCTATATCGAGTTTCCCCATCTTGGGCTGGACTCTTTCTCGTTGCAGTTGTTTAAGAGTCCGTGAATCGTCTTCTACAACGTTTCTCATTTCTTGAATTCCCGTATCAGCAATGTATTTGGGGAGCTGGAAGGGGAGCTTTTCAATTCCCTTTCTGCCCGAGAGAAAGTCTCGTTTAGACGACCAATGTTGCGGCACAGGAACAACGTTCAGCTGTAGTTTCATATAAACATGTAGAAATGGGTCTTTGGCATCAACATCTGTTGGTTCAACCACACTGGGGTTACTTGAAAGGGCCTTTAAGGCTGCCAATGAGACTTTGTTTCGTTTTCTTAGTTGTCTAGCAGATAATGCTGTACTGTCACCTTCATCATCACTATCAACTTTACTATCATCATCATTATCATCATTATCATCATTACTAGCATCTTCATCTTCCTCATTCTTTTCCTTGATGGTTTTAACTGGCCTGTCTTCTGTTGCAAACTGCTGGAACACAGAACTATACTGTGAAAACAACTCTGAGGATCCTACTGTGTCTGGTTTGCCTTCCTCTACCTCTTTAGTTGATGATTCATTGGGAGTAGCGTCATTGGGAATCGTGTCACTGTCAGTAGGTACTGGCTCCGAGAGTTTATCCGAATTGGAGGTGAGTTTACGAAGTTTTGCTTTCTCCCGTCGGACTTGATTCTTACTTCTCTTTGCCATTACCTTGTGATAATTTGGTTTGACCAATTTGTATAGTTCTACAATACTTCTCTGTTAACTAGAGAGGTACGACATTTGATGGTGATGTAAATGTCGTATCAAAAGAATGTCGTCAGACCATTGGTCACTACCCCATGTACATTTAGTAGCGTACACATAGTAGCGTATTAATAACAGGGTATGAATGGTGGCGTATTCCTTAGTATATACCTTATATATATTTTTAGGTCAATTCAGATTCCGGTTCTTGTTCCGTGTGCTTTTGAAGGCCAACAACCCGGGAAGCCAACTGATCTAGACGAGCATTGATCTCTGAGTTACTCTCTTCCAACGACGTTAAAAGCTCGCCAATTTTTGTATCTACCACATGAGCGATATCAAACACAGTTACCCCTGATTGAGTCTCTGCTGGTTCTTGTTCAGGTTGAGGGGAAGGGCCGGTCTGGACTGTGCTTGTGTCTTTAGTAGGGATTAGACTCGACACCGTAGATGAAGCAGAAGACATTTCGTCACTCATGATGGGGAAGACAAGTGAAATAAATGGCTAAATAGTTTACCTGATAAGAAGCAGAATCAGTCGACTGAATTAATGCTCATTTGGCTTGAAGTTCGTTTGGGTTGACTTAAGTTTTGGTGTTTTCGCACTAAAACTTCGTTGTTCCAAACCACTGGGTACTACGTTAATGTTCATTATCGTTCGAGAAATATGTTACTGTGGAACGTAGCCTTGACTTATTTTGCTGCCATTGCAATTGCATCCGCACATCAACCAAAGGTATTGGGCGAACGATTAGGAGTGAAACATAATGTTGAGATCTTAGACAGTCAGATTCCGTTGGATGCTGCCCAACACTACTTGAAGCACCAAAATCTGACTTTGAAGTTTACTATGGTTCGAAGTAAGGCAGGTACTGATTTTGAAAAGACATATTTATGTAGCATTCCTGAGAGTAAACATGTTCAAATCTTGGACCAAGTGGCAGGCGACAACGACTACGACAACCACACCAAGATGAATACGACCCAATTAATCTCAACAGGTATTGAAGTTGTGGGACAATCGTTCTCCTTAAAACAGTGTACTTTTGATTATAGTTTGGGAAACGGATATTGGTCTTATGGATATTGCTTTGGAGATAAGATCATCCAGTTCCATAATGATCATCAATATTTGATGCAGCATGGGAAACATAGAGCCATGGTCCCGGAACGGATATTCCAATTGGGTAGTTTTGATAAGAGACAAGCTCTGCGATTTGTTCCAAAGGATGAATTTGATAATAAATCCAAATGGGAAACCAACCAGCTTGAACCCAAGGATTTCGAGTTGGTTTCCGAATCAGAATCGAATGGGGCTCGACGTCAATTCACAAGACGTGCACTTAAACATACGCTAAACGGTCAGCAATGCGAAGCGTCTCGAAATCTTGATCGAACGGTGGAAGTTATTTACAAGTGTAATCCTGAAACCAAAATGTCGGGGACACCTCAAATCTTATCAGTGCAAGAACTTAGAACATGTCAATATCTTATGGAAATTTCGCTTCCAGCACTTTGTCAAGTCGAAGAGTTCCTTCCAGTTTATAAGGATGCTTCCATCACGAACATCAAATGCAAATCAGTTAATGAGAATGCGATGGTTGGCGAAGAAATGCTTCAACATCATCACTCACTTGACACGTTCTTTGATTACGTGGATCTCTCAGTGTTACTGAAGGAACCTCGAAAGAATTTACGGGTACTGCTTTCAGACTATTCCCTTATAGCATTAGGCGAAGGGACATTTGTGGGTCACCATAAAAATGAAGGGCCGATAGGTACTGATGTGGCTAGCATCGTCAATCTAGTTGTTTACCTGGGCATAGAATCTAACCCTGAAGCCATAGAGAAGTCGCTCCAGGTTGCGTTTCACAATACTATTGGAAGCTCAATGTATAGCCCAAGAGAGGAGCTTGTTAAATGGGAAGATTCGTTTGTTCTTTGGTATCATGGGTTTGATGTATATGGGTACTATAAATATTTGGTGAGAGTACAGATGGAACAAGGTGAAGTGACGGTACAAATCGTTGATCCAATTACAGAATTAAATAGACTCGGTCAGAAGGTAATAAAGCCTAAGGCAATGAGGAATGCTTTTGAACTGTTTCACGAGGGCCAACCTATGAAGAAAGACATGGAGAGACACATGAAACATCGGAGACCAACTAAAGATGCATTCACAGTAACAAAGAAGGTAACAGAAGATGCTATTATAGAGGTTACTGAAACAGAGAAGCTAACTGAGACACAGGTGGTTACCCAGGAAGTTACTGAAACAGAGAAGGTCACAGAGAAGGTCACAGAGAAGGTCACAGAGAAGGTCACAGAGAGGGTCACAGAGAAGGTCACAGAGAAGGTGACGGAAAAGGTTACTGAGACGCAACAGGTTACTGAAACTGAGATAGTTACTGAGACTCAGAAGGTTACCGAGACTCGGAAGGCGATTGAAACTCAAACTATTACAGCTGCAAACTCTCAAACGACCGACACTCAAATATTGCTCCACGACGAGTTATAATTGCCATTCAGATAGTGCATATTTGTCAATTACAAAGGGATATATCATGGGTTTAACGTACAGCTAAATAGAGACACACGGATATTAGCTATAAGTATAGACTGTAGTCATTCAGATAATTGTATGCGGTTTTACCGAATACCAAAATCCGAAATCCTGCATATACTCGATCACCCCAGCGAAAATTGACTTTGAATAAAAATCTACAGCGAAGACCAGATTACATACTAAACCGTACACCACATCAAGTCATGGTCAATATGCTTCACCTCACACGGCTCCAACAGCCGACTCTCCGCCAGTGCGTGATGGCAAGAAGGCACGTTTCCTTCTTCAAGAAAATGTTGTCGCTTGAAAAGACTCCTGAAGAATCTAACACCAAAATGTATCCCTGGGATGAATCCCCTTACGAAGACATTCGCACGAGGGCTGCTTTAATTCGGTCCAGGGCCCTATGTCCTGTGACGAAGAAATCAGTCAACTTTGTATGCCCTTATTCTGGAATCCCCACTCATCATGACGAGGAAGCATGGCTTAATGATCATGATTATCATGAGAATAAGAAGTATGAGTTGTTGAAGAAGGTTAACTTGTACGAACACGATCTACGTTCTGGACGAAAGTTTGACGAGTTCGTATTCCCTGGTGCTCAAGAAGTCGACTTTACTCCAAACTTATCCAACTGGGATACTTTTCTTTATACCCGGGACTTTAGTCCCATGAATACTGAATTCAATATGGCTGCTGCTTCGAAAGTATTGACATATCCTGTGACTATTGCTTCTATTTTACATAAATATTCACCACACGATGCTCAACCCAAAGGTCCCGTGTCTGTCGAGGGATTGAGATCAATGTCAGCTTTGCATTACACGTTGTATCCACCATTTTCAAAGGGTAAAGATTCTGAAGTTACATTTAAGGAACGTCCTATGAGAATTTTTATAATTGGTGCCAAGATGGAAGCAATGCTTCCAGGTTATGTTTGGAAACAGTTTGGATATTTGTTCCCAGAAACCAAATTTGAGTTGCATTTCATTGGGCCTGAATGTTATTTCAACCCTGAAACGCGAACTTTTACATCGACCGATCAACCCCACGGGAGACCGTTGATTAAGCGTTATGACGATCAACTCACAATGCATTATCATACCCATTACTTCCATGAGGTCTACGATATGGGAGATTTGTTCCCCTTTGATCCTTATTTGGATGTGTTCTTCCTCTTCCATCCAGGGTTCCAAACAGCAGATTCCGTACACTGGGATAAATCACTCAAGGGTTTACTTGAATCCAAATGCCCAATTTATGTTACTGGTTATCATGAAGTCGATGCAGCTCGTGAAATTGCATGGTTGGAAAACCATCCATTACATGATGAAATGGACTTTTTAATGGATCAATGCCCTAACCCATTTGGGTCGACAAAATTAGACTTGGTCGATTCTAATCCTACCGAAACATTCCAAGCCAATAGTGACATCTTTGCTTTCCGTGGTAAACGGTACCATGCCATTAAAGTTTAGGTAAAGTTGTCTTTGTTGCCTACTTCTTGTAAATAGCTCAAAATTTCCGACTTCAATCGTGGGACGACCGAGGTTATATTGTTTTCTAAATAGTTTCATTCCATTCCAATTAAAGCGTGCTTTTTTTCTGTAAAAGGAATGGAGGAGATCAAGGTCGATTTATTGGTTCGCAATTAGACGAAGTTTTTACAGAAAATGTAAACTAAAAGATTCAAAATATACTACGGAAACGTCGTAGAATATTTGTTTACACCAATTCATACTATTTATTACAATGGATATCCCCTTCACTTTATGGTTACAGGTGGAAGAGATAGAATGTGATGATAATAGTCGGATATTCTCTGGTGCATCATATGCTATCAATGCGACATTATCGCATCGTATTGATTCCTTAATTTATCTGGTGTGCTGGCGACAACAAAAGGTGTCGCCGCTTCCCCCGTTACTGGTATCCATGTATTACCAAGGTCGTCGATTAAGTGATAATGAGACCATTGGCCAAGTTCTCGAGGTAACAGTACCTTCTAGAGCAACAAACACAGGTGATTTGATTATCATGAGGATAGAGCATGACCTCATAGGATTTGCTCCTAGCCATCCACTTTTGCTCAGTTCGTTTGAAGTAACTTTACATTGGGTTGACAGTAGTGCCAACGCGAGATCATATACAACTACTGCGAACCTCGCAACGACTTCAGGCCAACTAAAGCATTCAGTGCGAGATTCAGGCGTTGTAGAGCGAGGTAGTGAATTTGGTTTCTTAGTTGAAGGTTCAGACAGACCAACCTGGGACAATACTTTAATCTTGTCTGAAATTATCGAGTTGGACGTTACACCATTAAAACCTGTCCATTTGACTTTAATATCGAACACGCATCTAGAAATCTCCAAAGGTAATTTTGAATTAAAATTTGTATCAGAAGAAGTATTGCACCCAATTTATATCGAGTGTACCTTAAATCGACCCTTGGAGGTAATTTACAACGATTTGTTCGCACAATTACGGTTCCTCCACATAATTGCTGATTCTGCGGTTCTCAAACTTTACTACGACAATACCAAAATTGACGTTACAGAGGGAAACCTAGCCACTTTAGGACTCACTGAAGAAACCTTAAGAGTTTTAAACAACGTGGTAATAATGAGCTACAGTATTCGAGAACAATGGGAAAAAAGTAATCATCATGACCGTCAACATCATAATCATACGGGTACCATAGCCGACGACAACAGTTCCATAACGTCACATCAGGGGAATCAAATGGACGACGAAACCTCCCATCCAATGGAATCAACTACTAGAGAAAGGGATACAACTCTGTCACCTATAGCGCTAGATCAATCCGGCTTTACTCCCATGAAGGTGCCTTCGCCCATTGATACAGTGGATATACCAGAGGAAGAGGAGGAGGAAATGGATTTGGTGGCAAAACACCCGTTACCTTCGATTGCACATTCAGCTCAATTGCCTGATGATTTCACTACGAATAACAGTCTGACGTACAGTTTAACGAGCCATGACAACGAGGGAAGAATAATATCCATGTATTGTCAGCCGAGTTCAGTCGACTTGAGCCAAACGGATGACAACAATGCCAGTAATCATTCTTCGCCCGCTCCACCGCCTTCACAACCACAGTCAAATTTACTAGATTACTACGACGATGGACGAACTTTGGAAAGGACGGTTTCACTTTCTTCACTTGAGAGGAATCCGTCAGATTATTTCGTACCCGTTGTGCCGCCCTTCAAGCTTACATACAAGGATGAAACACTTTTGTTGGATATTTCAGATGTCATTGTTGTTCCTGGCACTGAGCCTTATGCTCTTATTAGTCCTAGGAGTATTCATAAAGTCAAGGGGTTTTTGGATCTTAATAGTTGTCCAAGAATCGAAGTGATTCCCGATTCCTTAAAGAGCAACGATGAGCTTCAACGGACAAATGGCTCTACGACGAGTAGTTTCGTACGAATGTCCTCTCATAGTCCATCTCTTGCACAAGAGGAGCATGAATCACGTACCGACATTCCCACTCCGACCACTGTTGAGGAAATAGTCAATGATAACCCACCTCCGCCAGAAGTGGCTGAACTCGATCCTCCGGTTGTACCACCCGTGAACTATTTTGCTATTGTTATTAACGATATACGAAACATCAGTGCGGGAATTATAGGATCAGCCATAATTTGGTATTTTATTGGTGTTAATCTTAATGTAGACGTGTGGCAGTTGGTTCTCGTCTACTTGATATTTCTGGTTATGCATGTCTCCGTGTATTTTACAAAATACATCGACACTCTTGCTGCTAATGATAACTTGTCAACTATGCAAAAGGCATTGCTCGCATATCTTCGGTTGATCCACACCATAGTTAGTATACCTTCTAGTATGGCCACTCCACTTATTAATTTTGCATGTTATGAGAGGTTGGATTATCAACGAGTTATTGACCAGATCGAAGGGAATCTGGTAATTTTGTTCAAGCATAGACTTAGAGAAATGGCAGGTAATTTTGTATTATTTGTGTTGGTTATGTTCACATCGCTTCAGGAACGTATTACACGGGAATTTGTCTCACGACAAATTTTGGAAGCCGGATACGTCAAGTATGAAATCAGAAAGTTGAAGGCCAGTCCTAAATGGGAACTGGCAATAGAGGAGAAGGATATTTACAGAAAATTAATAGATGTATGTGAGGTTGGATCAAATGTCACTGCTGAACGTCAAAAGGAGTACCAGTATCTAATAGGCTATTTAATCTTGTGTCACGGAATATTGAATCCATCCGGGAAAGCCATAGAGGAATGGATCCGTTTGGTCGGGCTCGCCGATGCTAAGTTGGGCGAGGAATTGAGGAATGTTCACAATAATCCAGATGGGTACGAAAAGGTTAACAATGTTATCGAAGAGAGTGAATTGATTTCTAGGGGAGAAACTCACTCCACGGGTACAGAGGCAAGAGTAGAGATTGAGGCTGTGACAGACGAAAATCTTTAATAGCCATAAGGTAATAATAATAATAATGATAGTAATAGTAAGAAACGTAGGAAAATACTGCTGACGTACAGGTTAAATCGTGTAAATGGCAGTAAATTCGTTGCTCGATGGAAATAGGTTTCAGGAGGTACATTGGCCCAGTTATTACACCGATGGTGGAAGATCTGAGCATGGATTTTCACTCACTCTTCGGGGACACGGTTATTTTTCCAACAGATTATGTATCAGAAGTTGGCTTCCCTCGCCAACAATATTATACAATCTTACTGATCATAACACGACCGGTATAATACCGTGTTGCCTTTGTTGTTGTTTCATCGTGTGCAGTTTTGCACACAACCGGCACCGGCTCTTCGGGATACCTTGTTACACCGCCGCCTTTGTTCAAAATATGTCAACGCTTTTCTGGAGGAAGGTGTGTCAAGGAAGTGTCAAATAGCAAAGATTTAAATGTGTCAATCTACCAAGCGATCTGGCAAGCAACCAATGATCATTGAAACGAAATTGTAATTGTCAAAAAAAACGAATCGAATAGAATGGTTATCCGTAGTAATTATATCAAACGAGACCAAATCATATCTAGATAACGTACGTCATGAGTCCAGACCCGTTGTAAATTTCAGAACGGCATCAATCTATTGTTTAAATTTTTTATTTTGTCGTGTTCTATTGTTCATACAGGGTGACAGGTTTTCCAAACCACATTTGTTTTGTAAACATAACGCCTTAACAATAACGTCAAACATTACACCATGATACAAGACCATCCGCCTTACAAATTTCCCACTATATAAGGGCATCCAAGCTCCCTGTTCCCAAAAGTTCAATCTCATCTTTTTTTCTTCAGTACCACTCAAACAAACTTATTAGTCTTTCGTTCAAAAATGCAATTCTCCACTGTTACTTTATTCGCTGCCGCTGCTGCTTTGGTTGCCGCTGACGTTACTGTCACCGAAGAATCTTCCACCCTCGTCACCATCACCTCTTGTGCTCCTGATGTTACCAACTGTCCAGCCAGAGAAACCACTGCTGCTGTCTCTGTCTCTTCAGCTTCTAACTACACCATCCCAGCTAACGTTACCTCTTACGAAGGTGCTGCTGCTAAGCCATTCGTTGCCGGTGCTGCTGCTATTGCTGCCGGTGCTTTGTTGGCTTTGTAAGTTAGCTAGTGTTTTTGATAGATAATTGTATAGTACTAAGATTAATACCCTTATATTTTATTTATAATTGATGTAGCTTACGCTCATGTGACTGCTTGAAAGCATTACTCATGCATATGCATGTACATGTGTATGTGTATGTGTATGTCGGGAAGTCTGCTGGTTTAAGGTTGCATGTTTATACTTAAGTACATTATATGTATGTACAAGATCTATTTAGCGGTAACGTTCTTTGGTTTCCTGCTTCTCTTCTTAACGTCACCCTCTTGGTGATTCTTATTGGATCCTTTCTTATTCTTCTTCTTGGTTGACTTGGGCTCGGAATTCAGTCCCATCTCCCTTTGAACCCTAGCAGCTTCTTCTTGCCACCATCGGTTGAACTCTTCTTCTTGTTGGATCTCCAAGAAGGTCTTTTGAATAACTGGCTGCTGTTCAGTCCGCAATGATTCCTCCAACATTATTTCCGTCAAGGAGGGGGTCGGAGTCGGAGTCGGAGTCGTCTTGGATGTCGTCCCCAACATTGGCAACGAAGCCAATGTCAGAGAAAGTTTCCTCTGGGTCGACGACGACTCCACAGATTTCTCGCGGTAATCACCACTACCGCCATTTGGCGCAGTCCATGGTGCCATAGGAGTTGAAGCAGCAGCTTTTGGCACCTGATTGAAACCACTCGCCATGGTTTCGTCGTTGGCTTCTTGAGCCAATTTCTTACGTTGCTTTTGAGAGATCCGCATGATTGGCTTCAGAAGCACCTTCTTATTGATGGCAGTCTTTGTTTCAGAGATCCGCTGTTCCTCAACCACTGTGGTTCCTTTAGCTACTACTTCTGTAGCCTTGGGAGAACCCGACGATGACCCAATACTCAGGGTCGACCCATTCTTCCAAGCCATACCTAAGGAGGGGAATCTGTCATGGCTGGATTGTGTCGGCGTTGAAGAGTTTGTCAGATTCACCGACCCGGTTGACGTAGTCAGTTTCAAACCTACTGATGAAACAATAATATTTGAAACCAAGTTCAGCTTAATAGCTGCAGCAGGAGGAGAAGTCTGTTTTATAGGTTTGAGACTTGATGACTTACGACGACCATAAACCACTGTTTCAAAATCATTATCATCAATGGCATTTTCAGAATGGTTTCTTTCAAGCACAAGGTCATTGGCCAAACTGTTTCTTAGGTCATTCAAAGCATTCACAGAGTTTCTGGTAGAACTCTTTCTGGACCTCCTTTTTTTATTCTGCACATCAATAGGAGGATTTGTTTTGGAATCATATTTAATATCAATTAATGGTTTAAAGGACAGATACCCTTTTTTATCACTCATGAATATTTCATTGAACCCCTTAACATCATTCACAAATAAAGCAACCATACCCTGGTCTTCAAACCAGTGTTGTTTGCTTTTGATCAGGTCGTCGAAAGATGATGATTGTCGGCATTTGCTCAAAACTTCAAATTGTTCTTCAATCTTTTGTAAAAGTGTGTATGAAAGCTCAGATAATTCAAATATCAAAAGCTCCAAGTTGTCAAATAAAATCCATGCACAATTTAAAAAGAGCTTTTTAGCTTTTAAGTTGTCTGAATGGATCGTTAGCACTAACACATCGTCCAAGGTAATCATATCTTTGAGTGCAAGTTCACATAAGGTTTTCAATGGCAACAACAAGAATTGATCAGCTATCTCCATGAGCTCAAGTAGGAAGTTAGCAAACTCAAAGGAATTACCAACCGTTGATTGAACGGTATTGAAGACTTCTGCATCACAAACCCCATACAAATATCGTAAAATAGTTTCAAATTGAAGACATGTGATATTTTCCAACTCTAATCCAAGTTCATTTGTCTTATTATTATTATTATTATTATGGTTCTCTTCATGCCATCTCTGAGAGAAAAGAGTCTCAAAATATGCTGATCTGCATATCAATATGTATGTATGACACTTTATTTGACCGTCACTTAACTTAACTATCAAGTCTTTATCTCCATCTTCCACATTAAGAAGTGCTGGCCCAAATTTCTCTACAAACAACTGAGTAGAAGAATGTGAAGTATTGACTCCAATCTGAAACGTATAAACCATGTTATCAAAATCACTTTTGAGCGCTTTGTATTCTGGTGAATTTTCGCTAGGGGAAATGTCCAGATGATCATAACTGTCGTCTGCCAACACAACGACTTCGTTCGTATAAATATAATGAATTAACATCAAAAACACCTTCAAGTTTATGCCACTTTCAAATCTCAAGGTGCTATCACTGGAGTCATAAAAAAGTCGTACATGTCCATTATCAAATAGAGAACCCTCTTGGTCCAGAAACAACTTCTTGCACAACACAGATCTTACTTTAAGAACAGACTTATGGGCACCTATTCTGATAGTAGGGTAATCTTGAAACTCAAAGAAACAATCATAGCCACTATAAGAGGTAGTGGACGCCTTATTAAATACTTCCTCCCAATAAGTCAAATCTACGGGTATAACATATGGTGATGCTAAACTCCATCGCTTGTACGTTTCTAATGAAGTCGGTGGCTTATTCTTGCTGTAGTCATATTTTGATTTAAAAGACGAAAGTAAAATGTCGTCCAGTGACTTGGACTTATTATCAACCATCATTTCATCATTATCATCGTCAAAATTATCATGAGGATACGCAAAATCTCGGATATAGAAATTGGCTCCACCATCATGGTCAGACTTAAACAATTGATCTTGCTTCCTATCCTCTGGTGCCATCATGGTGCAACTTAAATGGGAAAAATCAATAAGGAAATCATTCAAATGAACTTTCAATGGTAAAGCATCCATTGAATCACGAATGAACCCAAAGGAAGTAAAATTGGCATCGCATGACACTTTAACCACTTTATTTATGCCATCTAATCTTTTAAATTTAGTATTTGTCACAGTATTAATGAAAGTTGGAGTCATAGTTGTTCCAGAAATTGAATTCTGTCTCAGTTTCGAGCCATTGTTCTTTCGAAACACGGATCCATCTCTGGTACACAAAATAATGGAACCATCATGAGAAATATCCAAGTCAACTACGTTCATATCTTCGTTGTATGGTTTCCAAATTGAAGAGTATTTGATACTCTTGATATCTTTTGTCAAATCAAACCCTAAAACATCTCCACTGTCCATTAATAGTGCAATATATCCAAGGTCTCGGAAACATACTTTAACTATCTGTCTTGCTCTTGTTAACACAGCTGGTTTGAAAAAATCAAATTGCTTATCTGATGCCTTCACAGGGATCTTAGGAAGCTTTATATGTTGATAATTGTAAAGAACATGGATATCATTTAACACAGTGATCACACAAGTACATGTTTCACAAGTTTCCACAAGTTTAATCTCATCTCTGAATGATATGGCTTTGGGTTTACTTTGGAATTGTCCCTTATACGTTTCGTCTTTGTATCTGAAGTCAATGGTACGTGAAGAGTCGGTAGAGAATCCCATTTGCCCGATGGAAAGACCCCAAGAATACACTTCATAATCAGTGTACACCAAGGAATGGATCTTGGAGACAGACACTCCTTTAATCGGATTACGACGCAGAACACCACCATTTTTTAATTCTCCAGTATTTATATGGATTGGAGTAGCTTCAAAAGCATTGGGGAAATCAACTAGTGACCCCCCCCTGCTTTCATTCCCGGGACCAATAACTCCCAATTGGTAATAGTTATTTGCACCCCAACCATAAACACCACCATCAACTCCAAGGACTACCGTGTGGTTATTTGATACGGCCACTGTCTCTGCCTTCAAGTCTTCAACTAGTTTGAAGTTATATTGATTGGCCAAATTACCCCGAGAATGGCCCAATCTACCGTACGACCCAATACCACAAGTGTAGACGTTCCGATTCCTAGTAATAAGCACCGAATGGTACTTGGACACCCGAAACTCTTTGTACCGCGGCATCGGTAAGCCGTTGAAATTGTGGATATGACTGGTCATATTTGCCTTGAAAAACTTATGTGATAGTCTTGTGGGGGCTATACGATCTGACGTATCACCAACTCCCAAGTTGTTATTATTATTGGCCCCAAACACATACACTTCACTGCCACCTCTAGCGTCACACCACCACGAGTTGGTGGGATCGTCGTATTCATTCACTAGTCGATGGCGTCGTATACGTTTTTCCAACTCAAACTCATTGGTCTCGTTGATACACGTGGGAACTAACATCAAATCCTTATAATTGTTATGTATGAGTTGCATAGGTGTGAGTCTGTTTCTGTCCTTGCATCGAAGCAAGTCACCAAACGTCATCCCAGAGGCGTCACTCCTAAAGTAATCCTGGAGACACTTGAGACATTGCATGCGTCTGTAGAATACCACATAATGAAGAACGTTCCATCCACTTTCGTAGTCAATGAAAAGGAAAATGTGCTTTATAAAAGGATTCTTAAGTAAATGACGCAACAAGTCGTAACGGTTACATAGCACTATAACATGCAAGATTGTTCTACCCAATACATCTCTTTGGAGGAGTTCATCTTTTGATAGTCTAACTAACTTCTGAGGTAAGGATTCTTTATTAGTATGGGGGGGCTTCACCTTAACGATCATCGTCCAATCTGCTCACCACATTCGGGAAGTATAGTATGTATATATGTATGGAACAGCGCAGCAAAATAGAATGCAATATGAGTGTACATATGTATGTATATATCAATGTACGATATTTACGAGAACTTCTGTACATTGATTGATTCATTCGCAACGTGGAGTTACCAAAAAATAATTGTACATATACAATCTAAAAATCAATAGTTATTAATTAAATCTTAGAGTCAACATATATATACGAAATGAATTCAAATCAATTCGACGTCACATCACATCACATCACCAGTAACTCTTTGGATATTTCTGATGCCAAATCATTATCATCAGCACCATCTTCTTCTTCTCCAGCATCGTCATGTTGTTCCTGCTTGGGTATTATCATGTCCTCATCTACTTCAGGTAAGAACATAGCATTGGCAACAACTTTCTTCTTTATCGATGATATCTTCCCAGTAGGTGGTAATCTTGGTCTGATATTTCTATTCTTTTGAGGAAGCTCTTCGTCTTCAATCAATAGCAATTTGTCATCTGGTGGGAATTCCGTAGATTCATTCTTCTTCTTTTGTTGCTTAACAAAATGAACTTTTGACCGTTCCAAAAGCTTGGTATAAAAGGGCTTTAAGATCCCAATTTGATCCTTAATGGAACTAGCAGTCAAATTTCCAGGTTCATAATCCTTCAAGTCTTCATATTTAGACCTTCTGTTAGCATTATTGTTATTAGAAAACGAGTTATGAAGTCGGGTGTGGAGCATGTAAAGTGGCATGGATGAACTCATAAGCTCGTATTCCTTATCCAACCCTAATTCCTTCAAGCCAAAAAAATCATCTCCTATTTCATTCAGGAAATCTCCAGTGACAAATAAATCACTATTATCATCAAAATTCTTTTCATTCATATTCTCTAAGCCTGGTCTTAACAATTCTTTAAGAAAGTTCTTCAACTTGGTGTGCAAGTCAAACAATTTTTGTTGTTGCTTTATTATCCGTTCCTTAACAAATGTGTACAAATCGTCAGGTTTGAAAATCCCATTCTCTAAAAGTGATAATAAAATAACTTCTCGTGAAGACTTCAACTTATTCTTTGAAGTCGTCTCAGTATGTGTCTTGAGTGACTTGATTAATCCACATAAGAACTTCTCAGCAACTTGTGTCATAGTGTTGATAGCAAATGGTTCAGTTGATTCAAACCCTGTTTGCATAATAACTTTGGCTATACTTCTTCTTAAAGCTCCATATTGTACCTTATAAGTATAAGGGTCATGGTTGGTCAACTTGGAAACTGGATCAACATCAACTTCTTTCAACGTTTCAATCTCTGGAGGTTTCATTTGGGTGTGATGAAGAAACTGTTGCGTTTGCATTTGTCTAATTAATGCAATCTTAAAGCAAATCCTCCTTATTTCCTGTATTTGGGAAATGTTGTCCACGTATAACTTGTTTAACCCACTCTTTTGTGAAAGAACAAATGGAGAGTCTTCTTTCGTGCTCAGTTGCAAATAAATATCAACTAAATGTTGCTCCCATTTCTCTTCATCATGTTCATCAATACCCTTATACTCTAAGCCAGGAACTCCATCACTAACATCGTACTCCAATAAATATGGCTCATCATTAACCAAAAGATTGCTAGTTTTAGATAAAGCCTGGGTTGGGTTCAAGTAATGAATAAATTTCTTCATGTTAAGACTTTTCCTTAACAATGCTGGAGCTGTGGCACATAATTTACCATCACTGCCAAACATTTCAGCTCTTTGAGCACAATAATGGGCACGAGATTTGGCGGTCATGGATCTCCAAGCAATTAACTCTGGATCAATTTCATCGTCTTGCTCAGCTTCAGCGTCACGAGCATTTTCATTGTTAATACGTTCGTCATCTTCATCTTCATCGTCGTCATCATCTTCTTCCTCTGCATCATCTTCTTCCACCTCTTCAGTATCTTCTATTGGCTTTTTTACAGCAGAAGTTTCTTCATTCGGAATAGGAGTCCCTGCTGCTGTAGATGCGGCAGTACCGTCTGGAATGGGTGATCCAAGTGCACTAACATCGTTTTCTTCTAATTTAATGGGGTGATGTTGACCTTGACCTTCTCTTGACCGCTTCCGACCTTTCTTTAGTGACTTACCTGTTGAAGAAATGTGACCAGCAGCTTTTGGTTTCCCCCCATTCTCATTATCAGCCAACTCGTTTTCTTCCTTCTCGATCTCTGATCTCTTACGAACAACAATGTTGGGGATCGAGGGGATAAGTTTCATTGCTTTCTTTTGCATTGCAAGAGCATGAACTCTAAGGAAATGTTTGGGATCGGCATTATAAGTTAAACAATTAGACCAAATAAGCATGACATCATCAACAAACTCTTGTTTAGAAGTATAACTGAAATTTTTCAATTTCTTCATGACTGTATTTAAATCCATTGGTTTCTTAATAATAAGGGCATAGTTGGGTGCTTCTCTTTTGCTAACTTTATTTAAAAAGGGAGTTGAATGTTCGGTATACCCACGTAATTCAATAATGACTTTCTCACATGCTTCATATAATTCTTCTTGACCAACTCTTTCATCATTGGCCCATTTCCCTCTATTTTTACGAACATTCATGAAAAGTGATCTTAATTCATGATCGTTCAAATCTATGTCATCTCTTTGGCTTTGAATGGCATTCAATAAATGTTTGAGCAGTGAAGAGTTTCCCACTTCGAATCCCATAATCAGAGATTCTGTACTTCCATTTTGCTTCAGATCATTACCATTATTATTATTATTATTTTTATTATTATTATTATTATTGTCTTTGCTATTCTTCTCGAGTCGCTCATCAGATAACTCCAATTTTCGACGTTTAATAAGCGTTTTTCGGTCGTATTCAAAGTTGTGATATATTCTGTAGGAGTCTCTTATGAGTCTTTCTTGATCATCTAAGCCTGAACCTACGCCACCAGTTGTTGGGGTAGAATTCATAGCGGGAGTTGATGCTCTTCCGTTGTTTTGATTCACTGTTAATAATGGGCTCTTTGCTTTGGTATAGCCAGCTTGGGTGGGAGCCTGCTGGGCTCTATCACGAAATATAGACAGAGGAACCTCGAGAACGAGTACTTTGGAGTCAGCCAAAAACTTGAACTCGCTAGTTGAATTGTCGTCGTCCACTTGCATTTTATCTGTGTTATTTTCTGTTCTCGCTTCATCATCATCATCTTCTTCTTCATCATCGTCATCGTCGTAATCATCATTGAGGTTTCTTAGTATTGGCTTCTCTATTTTGGGTAATTTGGCAAGTATTTCTGGCTTAGAAGAACCATCAACAGCAGCAGCTGAGCTGACAATATCTTCTTCATCATTGACTGCCTCTATAAGCTTATAATAGCTATCACCGTCATGATTATTATCTTCCTCCATACCATCTTTATAGTAGAAATCCACACCCATCTCCCATAGCAAGTACCTCACATTAAAGGCAAGGTTTCGTAGAGCCACTTGGCCTTCTTCAAATAGCAGTTCCGGTGCATCAGCAGAAGCAGACTCCGAGTCCTTGGCAGTTTCAGTGTCACATTTATACAATAATTGAATGTTCCCTTCAAGGAAACTCTCCCATATTTGCAACTTGTCAAGGCTAATGACATATTGCAAGATTGCCAATTGGTATTCCGTTAGAAACACGTCAAAAAACTTATCGTCATTCAATCTTCTAGCCAAACTTAAAAGCTTGCCATAATCAGTTCTTTCGAACCAATCTAGTTTCTCCATGTTATAATACAGTGGCCCTCACTTGATTTCACTTGACTTCACTTCACGTCTAAATGCAATCAATATTGTTACACGTCGAATCTTCAATGCTTCGGCCACAAAATCACTAATGCGTCGGCCCTTAAAGCTGAAGCTATGCCGATGTACTGCAAGGATTGATCGATGGTTAAGTTGCACTCACAATGCTTCAAGCTTCAAGCTGCTTCGGTATTTTCATAGTGAAAACAGTTTAGTTGATTCAAAGTCGTGTGTGCAACAACTTGATCGGGATTCGAACATGGAACATTACACTATGTGGCTGACACACGTTACAGTGGATCAGATTACGCCTAATACTGCTGTTACAATCACTCATTTCAGGACCAATGGCGTCTTGAATTACTTACATACTGTGCTTATATATACTTGAAACAACCACAAGAGACAACACACCAAAGTGGGATAACCTGAAGAAAAAAAAATGCTCTTATTAATTGCAATCAATCCACGGCAGGTGTTAACGTCAGCAAGGATGCCTTAAGTCACACGCACGAATGGAAATCAAAAATCTAAACGGCATACTTCTTTGTCCATTCTTTAGCAATAGCCTCGTATTTAGGTCTATCCAGCTTGTAGATATGGGCAATTTCAGGAACCAATGGATCATCAGGATTAGCATCTGTTAAAAGCGAACAAATAGATAATAATACCTTTGAAATAGTCAAGGCGGGGGACCATTGGTCTTTCAATATGTCTAAACAAATGTTTCCGTTTCCGTTGATATTAGGGTGGTAGATCTTTGTGGTGAAGGCAATCTTTGGAGGCTTGAAGGGGTAATCTGTGGGGAAATGGATTGAAAGGAAGAATACACCTCCAGCATATGGTGAGTCTGGGGGTCCCATGATAGATGCTTGCCAGTGGTACAAGTCATCACCGACTGGACCGGCTGAACAGGAAGATGGGGGGTCTCTATAGAAATGATGTTAGTATGATGTATAGGGCGTAGTCGTATTAGTCAATAGTACTTGTTTGCGGTACGAGCCTTGATGCGGTGGCAAAATGGAATGGAATGAAACGAACCCATACAAATCAGAATGGCACAAACCCACAGGATCCAAATACTTTAATCAAAGTCAAAAAAATATTACCAGTATCAAATTCAATCATATGCAATCAGACATCACGATGTTCCACCAAAAGGGCCATACTCAGCATTCCTAGTGACCAACACTAATGCAACTGGACGGATACATACCTGCCTAAGTCGGCCAACTCCTTATTAATACGCTTTAAAGACATGGTTTGGTAGGTATTATTATGTGCGATAAAATGACTATGAATCAAATTAGAGAGAGGAAAAGGAAGGGGAATTTTTTTAAGTAGTACGTTGACTTTTCGAGCTTTTTTTTTTGTTAGTGGCATTTCGGCGACATTAGGTTTGCTTCCACCTCTTTCCTTCGGATTACCATCACACTACTTTGAGAGTGGTGGCACTATCAGTTACTGCTTTTGGCACTTTGTGTCGAACAATGTCGCATATTAACGAATGCTTATGTAAGGAGGCCAGGATTTCCAACTGTAAAAATGTCGTCAAAGTATAATATGGTCATATTACCTGTCGATCTTAACGTCTTCATTACCTTTATATCCACTTCCATTTGTCCGGATAGCGGAAATCAGTACGTTTCTACGCTTGTCGTAAGCTCAGTCGACTGTTTACTTTCCATATTGAAAACACCTCTCTTAAACTTGTTCCAGTTTCATCGCCTATCCAATTAGGGACCGCTTGCGCTAAGCTTTAAACTAAGCTGGGGTTTATCGTTTATGTGCAGTCCTTCAGATTCAACTTGAAGACGAACCCGCTAAGACCTTTGACGTTGGGTGCCAAAATGATAGTACTTAGGGGAACATAAACTAGCCAAGAAGTTTCTGCATGCTGAGTCAGAAGACTGGTAGTGGTCGTAGCAGCCGTTGGAGGTCTGGTTGTGGTAGTAGCGGTAGCACCAGCATCAGCAGTAGTAATTTATAGTGCTTGCGGTAGTAACAGTAGCCTTCCACTTCTACAGTACACACGGGAACAACGGTCGCCTATCAAGTGCTACTGCACTTATAGTGTTCTATAGTAATGTCTTACTGCTCCTAGCATGCTGTAGCTTGAGTATATCGCATCTATGAATACGTGATGTACGCTTTAACCAGTTCATAATGGAACTGGTGGTCAAGCTGTGACTTAATTTGTGTGACATATTTTTCACAGTCTTTGGCTACAACTCTTTTCTACTCTTCATACAACTTGTCCCTGAAGGTCGGTCTTTTAACGGTCCTGCGGGTGATGTTTGTGAATTATGTTGCGTCTGAAAACGGGACTAAGCCGTTATCGTCCGATCCAAAGTCCGATAAAAGCGAGCCCTTCCATCAGATAGAAACAAACATCATCAACTCCACCACCAATGCCTATCCGATGGAGGCGAAGACTTCTGAAGACACCACGTTGGGCGCCTCCACCACCAGTAATGTTGCACTAATGTCGGCAGCGGCTCATGATCCGTTGATCAAAATAGAAACTCATAAGGATGTCACCAAGTTCAAGTACCAGGGGAAACTGCGGTCAGGGTGTATAACTTGTAAGTCTCGTAAGAAGAAGTGTGATGAGAGCAAACCTGTTTGTGGTGACTGTGCCAGATTGAAAATAGAATGTATTTGGGAACACAGTAACATGTCTGCTGAAGAAGTACGTGCTATTAAGGAGAAACTATCAAACACCATCAAGCTACGGAAGAGGAAACCGGCTTCAGATTCAATTCAGACCCAGACTCAGACTCAGACTCAGACTCAGACGCCGTCTCAACCTTATTCGACCAGTCAGTTTCATAATCACAAGCATCAAGAGTCTTCCAAACGAATAAAGTCTGACCTCTTCGACGAACAACAAAGAAGAACTTATGGAGCTTCTCCGGATATAATTAAAGGGGCTTCTTATTTGTCTGCTTCAGAGAGTTCTATTGGTTCCCATATTCCTAGCACCAAGATAACTACTTCACCTCCTGGCTCTGGTTCTGTATCGTCTCCTCGGTTCCCTAGCGATCTCATATATCCTTTAGGTGGTTCTCCCCATATGCTTAACACCTATGGAGTGTTTGCTGAGTCTTCGTCCCGAAGCACCACCTCCGCAAGAGAGCCTACTCCGTTGTCTCTTGATGACCACAGGACGTTCTCCCAGAGAAGTAGACCATTACAGAAAGAAGAAGATCTTCGACAGGGTACAGCACCACCACCAGCCGCTGCTTCTGCTACACGACATACTCTTCCCAAGCGAACTGACTACGATATACTGCAACAAAACTTGAGCAAACTAACGTCCTTAAACGCCCCAACACCACCTACTATGGACTCTCCAAACACAGCACCATTCATGGAAGTAAGTCCAACTTCACAATCTTTACAATATTCCCAACCAAGTGTTCAAAATCAACATGGTTATAATAATAATAATAATATGGACCTCTATCGATACTTTGGTGACAAGTCTGTGCCTACGACTCCTAGTGCGTTCTGGTCTTTACTAAAGGACCTCTCCACGCAGAAACAGCACTCCAATAAGATCCATTTTGTTGATGATGAAGGTAATCCTCTTACTAGAGGTGAGGATAAAGATACTCATGATTTAGACTCCGAACCAGCTCCATTGTCTGGAGAGTTTGATCACAACCAACACCTTCAAGAGCTCAAGATGTTTGAAGAGCATCTGAACTTACACTTTAAACAAAGCAATAATAATAATCAAGGTGATGAGATTGTTTCAGTTGTATCGAGAGATAAAGACGTTGATGAGTTAAGTATTTTTGATATCTTAATGAAGAACCAACACTTTGCGGATTCATTCAGTAACATCTTCACTCCACTCCATTACCAAAGTGTTCCATTATTTGATAATATGCCCAGGAATTCCAACTACTTGTACAATTATTATGTTGAAGTTCTTTCCAAACGAGTTTCCATTGCTCCAACATCCCAGAATGAATCCAATTCTTATCAGAAGGTATTTCTTCCGCTTGCCCATGCAGATAAGTCTGTATTTTATGCAATTTTGGCGTGGTCTTCGTTCCATTTAGGAGGTGATTGGATCCAAGAGGGTAACAAGTTCATTGAATTGGCTTTAAGACACATGGTGGATTCAGGGAACTCCATAAATTATAATGAAGAACAATTTAGAAAATTGGATCGAAATTCGGTGGTTCATCAGTTTGCTACGCTTTTAATTCTTTGTGGAGCCGAGATATGTAGAGGAGACATTAGAAATTGGTCTGAATATTTGAAATGGACTTCTAAGTTACTTCGAGCTCAAGGTGGTATACTTAATTTCAACAGAACTAAAGAGGAACACTGGTTAATCTCAAATTTTGCTTATCATGATGTTCTAGCAAGTTCCAGTACCGTTAGAGGGACATATTTCCCTCTGGAAACCTATGAATTGGTATTTGAAGATCGTGAGGGCCATTCCAAAGGTAATCTTAATCCATTATTGGGTATTTCCAAGAATTTATACCGAATTATTGGTAACATTAGCACTTTGGCTTATGAATCGTCTCAACATCTTCAAGCCTATTACAATCGAGATATACCTAATGATGTTGATGCTTCTGAGTCTTATTCAGCCATAGCTGGGGGGACGAAACTATCAGATGATTGTGGTGTTGATTATCCAGTGTCTCTAGAAGGTGATGAACTTGATAGCCAATCGGATGCAAGTGAACATACTCGGATCAATAGTTTACTTACTGGAGTGCTTAATCGTGCCAAAGAACTTGAAAAGGAAATCGATGTTGCCAAACCTGATTCCAAAGATCTTATTGCCTTGACTGATGAAGAACTTGAGTTACAACTTACATTGTTTGAATCGTTTCAAATAAGTACCAAACTATTCCTTAGACAGCTGATCATGAAATGCAATCCTTCGGCTTTGGAACTGCAAATCCTAAACAATCATTTGGTTAAATGTATTGATATTTTACTTGGAACTCCAGTAATGGCATCGTTGGTGTTCCCGGTATTTATTGCTGGTATCCATTGTGTCACACAACACGATAGGAAGCTAATGGCCAATAGAATGGAGGCATTTATGAAGCTATATGGAGAGTGGAATATTAGAAGAGTTAAAGATGTCATTGAAAGAGTATGGGAAACTAATCCTAACGGTGATAATGTTGTTGATTGGTTTGCCATTTTGAAAGAGTTGAAATGGGATATCAATTTTGCTTAAAGTTTGTATTATATTTATTTATAGGGCATAGTAAACAAGGCATTAGGTGCTAGGACTTTGTTGATCAAACGTCATATACAGGTGAGGTCGCTGTTGGTTAATGGGTGTACTTAGGTCGTGTAATATTCGATATTTGGGTGGTAGTTTGAATGGACCTTGAGTATGACTGGCTCGGGTGGTAGTTGTTTTAGTTAGAATGAATTACCGGGGTACTTTCCTAATTATGACTTGGTTTATTATGGACTTGTATATTTAGATTATGTATCCTTATATACTTAAGATCTCGTTGGATTCTAAGACTATACATTTCTAAATATGGATGAGGTATATCTCAATTTATATTCCAACTTCACTCATTCTTCTTCGCAGTTTATCCCCTATGTTTCACTCTCCTTGCTTTCAACCTCCTTAATTAGCACCACTTGGTCTTATCTGGTTTAACACATCCCCCTTCTTTTGCCATCAGATTCCTTAGTCATCCTTACTCCATCTCTACTCCTTCGGATATATCATATTTTCGCAACCTTCGTCAATTTCTGAACCAACTTTGGGAATGATTTCTTGCGACTGTTGATTAAACGTCATATACAGGTGAGGTCGTGAGAAATCATTTCCAAAGTTACTTCAGAGATTGATAAATGTGGTTGCAAAGGTTGCGAAAATACGAACATGAAGACAACATGATCATGTTGCTACGTCAAATGCAAATGGCAATGCAAGAACAGCGCAATATACTTGCTGATCAAGCTATTATATTACGTCAAATTCTACTGCAATTATGTGATATGAAACAAGGCTCTGGATCAAAGCACAAGTTCACGAGCGAAAAATCGCCAATTCCAGTAGTCGAGGAAGTTATGACTAGTGATAGTGCAACAGGTTTCGCAGAAGGCAATACCAAAGGGGCGATTGATCCTATTGGTAAACTCTCTGGTCAAGAAATCTTCGATCAATTGAATTATAATGAGAAGAAGGAGGCATTATTATTGGCTAGACCAATTATTGATCAATCTCTAATTTTGTTTGAATCATTCCCACTTTATCTGTCAGTTTATAGTATTAAGAAAAGGTACACTAAATACTTTGAAGATTTTGAAGCTACAAATAATGGGTTCTCCTTACTATTAAGATCTGACGAGATGAAATTTGATTATAATAAAATAAGCAATACTAAGATTAACAGGCTCTCATACCCTATAAAGATGTATTATTACATCTTATTAGTAGATCATTTTAGGGAATTATTGGTTGTGAAATTTAGGGTACCCAACCGAGAATCAGCGAACTTCAAGGTTCTCTTAAATGATATGCTTCTCACACCAAACTTGAATGAAATCATGACTGAGGTATTGGAAGTTTTCGAAAGAACCAGCTTCAATAACGGAAAGTTAAAGCCGCAGGAAGAAATCGACCGTTATCTTATTTCAGAGCATTTGAAATTGACGTCTATTACACATGAGAGGATGTTTTTATTCGTCAAACATAACGCCAACTTGACATATCGTTACAGAGAAGCGAAAGGGGTAAATGAAGCAAAGTGTGCAATAAAATATGCTACTGCTTTATATAAGATCGGGATAAAAAATCCGAAATTGATAGAAGCACTTGATGAAATCAATGAAAAGGTGATTCCAGATACGATTTCTATCTCGATCGATGATCACGAATTAGTGAGGTCCAATGAGGAATTCCGCGCTTTTTTTAGTTCCTGACTACATCAAAGGAAACCCAAAAACATCAAAGAATACTACAAAATTTAGAATTAATCAGTCAAGACCTAAACGTGCCAAGGATTAAGGGGAATCAAACTGCATTGGTGAAGTGAATCATTTAAAGTTTCCTTCGAGGGATTAAACCCCGAGGGATTGCAGCATTGGTAGTCTATACGACCACAGTTTCGCGCGCTACCAAATAAATAATATGGGTAATAGTATGGGAAACGTCGTTATCAGGCAACGCTCGACTACAGTACACACCTTACTCTCTATTATTAACAAACATAATGATTGCTTTCTTTGTGGTTATTGCTCAGTTTGCCTTGTTCAGTTGTGCTTTCACACTGCCGGAAATAACTGTAGAGGCTCTGTGCAAGTACCATATACCATTTGCCATCAAACTCTGAGAGTGTAAGCACTTATAATACGAATCTCTATGAGTCTGCTCTAATGTCTATATTTGCTGTTGGTGATAATATTAACAATCTAGAAGATGATGGTGATGATGATGATAATTTATTAGAGGATTCAAATGTGTACCACAGATTCTTCACTCAACACAGTAACCTTTCACATGTAGCAAAGTCTGTCATTGATTTCCATTTGACGTATGAAGATCATACTAATAGCTGACCATTAAGAATCATAATGGAGGATGACACAACGATCAATCCTATTCATCCCTTGAAGACCTAACTGCATTGGAAACTAAACTTCAAAACGAATACGTTGATTACTATGGGCCTGACGTCTACTTTGATAGAGTCATAGGTAACCTGGGCCCAATTGTTGTGTTATATGGTGAACCTTCATACAGACAGTTTCATCCAATGCTAAACCAACTCTTATTGGACTCACAAAATGGTAATCACAGAGTTTTACTTAGATATATCCCTGTTGAAACTGCTACGGTGTCTCCAGTTGTATACCTTTATTTCTGACATGATAAAACCTTCTGTTTCCTCTTTGTTGGAAACATACAAGCATATTCTAATGTTGTTAATCTAAAAGTAGGGTAATCAAAAGCCAATTCAAGGGGACCAAAACCATTCCTCTTCAACTATAGAGTAAATTAATACTCCATAATAATAATTGTGGCGCTACCATATACGGTTAAAAGTGAAATAAATCAGCTTTTAAAAACAGAAATCCCCTATTTTTTCAAAACCTAGTAGTACCACTAAGCTATCATTGGATATATATATATTAACAGTATCAATAAGTATAATAGACTTTTACTCTACTACACCACTGATACTACTACTTGGAATTACACAAACCTCGCACCAGCTCATCTCGTTCCGCGCTACCGCCTTTGGAATATACGTGCGTTTACCAAATGTATAAACCTGCGATGAGGAAAATTTTGAGCAGAGACTGAAAAAAAAAAGTCTTCTATTAACAAATACCTTAGTTACTATTTCCTATTAAGAGCCTTAAGAATTGAAGATGGGAGGTCTTGACTACGTGCTCTTTGAAGAGTCCACAGGGTATGCTATTTTCAAAGTGTTAATCCAACAAGATGAGGTTCAAGCCAAGTCGAAGGAAGTACAAGAAGCTGCCAACGATTTAGGTAAGTTTTCCAAGATGATTGAGTTAGTTTCATTTGCACCATTCAAAGGAGCTGCTCAAGCTTTAGAAAACGCCAATGATATTTCTGAAGGTTTAGTCTCAGACTATTTGAAGTCTGTTTTGGAATTAAACTTGCCCAAGGGATCTCTGAAGAATAAAATCACTTTGGGTATTTCAGATAAGAGTTTGGGTCCATCCATTAAGGAAAGTTTCCCATATGTTGACTGTTTGTCCAATGAGATTGTTCAAGACTTTTTAAGAGCCATCAGAGTCCATGGTGTCAAGTTGTTGAAAGATTTACAAGATGGAGACATTGAAAGAGCTCAATTAGGTTTGGGTCACGCCTTCTCTCGTGCTAAAGTGAAGTTTTCAGTGCAAAAGAACGATAACCATATCATCCAAGCCATCGCATTGTTGGACCAATTAGATAAGGACATCAACACGTTTTCTATGCGGGTCAAGGAGTGGTATGGATGGCATTTCCCAGAATTGGCCAAGATTGTTCCTGATAACTATAAATTTGCTAAGACTGCCTTGTACATTAAAGATAAGGCCAGTTTGACCGAAGACAACTTGCACGACTTGGCTGCCATCTTTGAAGACGACTCTGCAGTGGCTGAAAGAATCATTGCTACGGCCCAAATGTCGATGGGTCAAGACATCAGTGAAGAAGACATGAAGAACGTGTCCACCTTTGCCGAAAGAGTGGTAAACATCAGTGAATACAGAACCAAATTATATGATTACTTAACAGAGAAGATGAACACTGTTGCACCCAACTTGTCAACTTTGATTGGTGAAGTTGTTGGAGCCAGATTAATTTCCCATGCTGGTTCTTTGACCAACTTGTCCAAACAAGCTGCTTCCACCGTTCAAATCTTGGGTGCTGAAAAGGCCTTGTTCAGAGCCTTGAAGACCAAGGGTAACACTCCTAAATATGGTTTGATTTACCATTCCTCTTTTATTGGTAAGGCTTCCGCTAAGAATAAGGGGAGAATCTCAAGATACTTGGCCAACAAGTGTTCCATGGCTTCCAGAATCGATAACTACTCTGACGAACCCACCACTGCTTTCGGTCAAATCTTGAAGAAACAAGTTGAAGACAGATTGGCCTTTTACGACACCGGTTCCGCTCCTATGAAGAACTCCGATGCCATCAAGGAAGCCTTGGCTTTGGTCGGCACTCTGGCCAGCGACTTGATGGATGTTGATGTTGTTGAAGAGAAGAAGGAAAAGAAGGATAAGAAGGAAAAGAAGGAAAAGAAGGAAAAGAAGGAAAAGAAGGAAAAGAAGGAAAAGTCTTCTGAAAAGAAAGATAAGAAGAGAAAGTCTGAAGAAGAAGAAACCCCCAAAAAGAAGAAGAAGAAGTCAAAGGATTAAATTAACTTCGTTGTTTTTATTATAATTATATATTTGCATATTTACTACTAGTTTGGAATATTACGAAATATCACAGAATATCAGTTGGTATGACTCTAGTAGCACAGTTGAAGGCAACTGTTCAATTTGGGACAGCAGCAGTACCAGCTTCTGTAGTAGTGACAGCTACTGGTGATGTGGCCTCTGGTTGAGCTTTAGTTCTGGTAAGAACATTCTTTATAAGTCTCATGGATCTTGATAATTCACTGGAATGCCTTTTAGAAACCTTTTTGGTATCTGGTAAATGAGCTTGAACTAATTCCTCCAACTTATCATTGACAGGACCAATGATAGGATCAGCTTGAGAACTGATGATCCCCTTGCCTTGATTATCTATTACCAATGCGCTAAAGCTTTCCTTAGCGGTAAAAGCTGCTTTGGCGGTAGGAGTAAGGATGTTTTGGTCAATTTGTTCCTTTGCATGTTTGACTTCGGAGTTCAAACGCTCAGCAGTCCCGTTTATGGGTCTTGAGATTGGATCTATGAAGTCATTCATTGCAAAATGTTTCAATCGGGGGAAGGATTTATCTAACGTATACAACATTGAATCGGCAGCAAGATCACTCTTATCCAAAACAATCTTAAAGGGTTGTGTCTCACTTACAGCCTTTAAGGAAGGAGAAATAGTTTCTAAGGCGGTTTTGGTAAAGGGGATTTGTAACACCATATCTCTGGTTTGACTGATCAAAGGGTACTGTTTCAAATGTGCAAGCAGTTTCAAACTTGAACTGGGAGGAGTTTTAGGTACAATCTTTGGCCCCGACTTTGGTTCTGGCAATGTAGCGGTTTGTTGTTCAGACATAATAATACTAGCAATTAGAGATTTGATGAAGTGATGATGTAGCCGCTCAAAAGAAACTAAGGTATCGTTATTATTAATTTCGCAGCCAAATGATTTTAATTTATACCCCCATAGCCCGGCACCCGTACACCTTTTTCATGAATGTATAGCCGACATTTCACCTCCTTCATAGGGAATTTCTGGATATACATCTTCAGATGATGAGTCGCAGTCATAGTGCCATGAGTGTAAGACAGAGGGGGGTGGTGAGCTCAGATTATGAGTCAAGATTTCCTGTGCCACGATGTAATTGGGCGAATCAACATTTGGAAGAGTACAATCAGAATCATAGCTTTGAAACTTGAATAAGCCTCGGTCTGTTTCTTCCTGGCTTGCATCATCAAATTCAGTTGTAGTTATATGAATGTGTTTTAATCCTGGTGATGGAGAAGTTGGGGTGTTTGATCTGAGAATTAATTGAAGCCCATATCCTGAATCATTTATTCCAATATGGTTATGTTTTAGGGAAGGCAGGGTTGGTTTATTGCAACACATGGAATCAACAGCTGAAGATGGACTAGTTTGTGGACTGTAATGGTTATGGTAGTCATCTTCTTGTGAATTAGTATACTGACTATCTAAACTTTTGGGAATTTTGGAGGTAGTCAACGAGGAGGTTCTTCTGACCTTTATCGGGTGCTCCTTTTTATCTTTAAGTACCACTTCCTGATTACAACTTTTATAAGTACCATCTGCTTCTTTATAATTTTCTTCTTCCTCTTCCTCTTTAATCTTCAATGCTAAAACAGATCTTGTTCTCTTTCTTGTTGGCTTACAAGGTTTCTTCTTCTCAACTTCATTTATTTTAAACACCTTTCTGTTAAGCATGCAGTCGTCTATTTGGCTCACCATTACAATCCCCAAGCGAGTTGCCGTACCACCTTTGGTCGTGATAAGATCGCTTATTGCTATTTTGAAAGTTTTGGCACAAGATATCACACCTTGTTCTTCTGAACTCAAGTATTGGAAGAGGGGGTCATCGTTTCTTTCTGGGTTGTAAAATATCCTATCATATGCTGCCACATAAAACAATTCGTCCAATAAGTTTCGAAGATACTTTTGAGTACTGTGAAGATATTGTACTTTATTTTTTAATTCTGTTAAAGATAAAGACCGGTTTCTGATTATTGAAACTAGTAAACTGATCCTTCCATATTTATCTAAATGGTCTGGTTCAGTATGATCTATATTCTCTGGCCACCAGAAAGGTTTGGAAGCATTAAATCCTTTATAAGGGTATTTTGCTTGTTTGTTAGGTTCCAAAATCTTGATCCACTTTTTGGCCACCTCCTTACAAAGTTGTTGCAGAATAGCTTGGAATATACGTCGGTAATGTTGAACAAGATTGGTAGTGGATTTCCAGCTGAATACAAGTGTAGTCATATTCGATAAGGCAGGCCTTATAAGAAATATGTTCAGCTCGTGTTCCAATTCGTAGAGGGGAGTCTTCATCAAGAATCTCAGGAGAAGATTTTTCTCGTTTTCGGAATAGTCTTTGGTTGCAAAAACTTGAACGGACGATGGCAATGAACAAGGAGAAGAAGGGATATTGTTCATATTGTTGAAATCATCTTTCATTATGATGATGATCAGTTTTTCTGATTTGTTACCAGCAGACAATAGTTCGGTAACTTTGCGTTGTATCAGCGACATGTTTAGCAATATATAATTGTTACGAGATGCTTAGTAGAAGTAGAAGAAGGAGAATAGGGATTTAATTTTTTCAAAAAAAAAACTATGGAACGTGGGAGCATTTATACTCCCTCCTTCCATGGTTCGATCCCTAATTTCCATTTATAATCTATTGATTTACGATAGTCTAAAAAGTCTGCTTTAAGTATGTGGTATGAGTTTTCAATGCACGGATTCGATGTTTCCGCTTGGTCTCGTGCAAGTTCCAGGGTGGACCTGCAGAAGGCTACGCACGACAACAGAAGCGATTACCACATTATATCACCACTTTTATTGTTCAACTCAACACCACCCATTTGTCTATTGCAATGGTGCAGGGTAATGGGATCTAAATGTGTTTAGCCTTTCATGTATGTTGAATAGATGCAGCTAAATTGCGGGAAAACTATGTCTCTTTGGAATGAGGGCATAGAGGCTAATTGATCTCACGGGGCTTTGTGAAGGGAAAAACTACCTCATTAAATGAACCATCAATTGCAGGGAGTAGTAGTATGTATCCTTTGTCTGGGTGGTAGAAGGAATCTAAGTGGTGAATCAGTGGGACATTGGGACGAATGTAGTAATACCTTTATTGTTTGATTATTCTCTTAATGGTTGCAAACAATTGGTTACGTGGTTCTTCACCTCCACCCCAAAGAAAAAAAAAAAAAACAAATCAGACACAAACGTTCCCATTTTTATACCACAAAGTTTTCTAATGCACTTAGTGCGGCTACAATTACAACCATAAACTGTACATCTAAATATACTGATACCAACCATGTCATATGAGATTCAGCTCAGTTGTTCAACAAATATTTTCTTTACGATAGGTAAGGCAAAAAAGGCATTATGTCATTATATAGATAAAACTCCAAAGCAAGGGAATTTATACTTAAAATGCACTAATTCATTGTCAATAAAAATATCCCACACGGAATACTATGTGAATAAATAAAAAATAATTAAATAAAAAAATTCTCGTCTTACCTCAACCCATACTTTCATGCAAGGCGATGGTGTCCATTATCCTTTTGTGAGGATCGGAACTCAGTGACCAATTCGAATCAGGTTCTAATTCAGCATTGTTATTGTGATTTTGACCGGTACCCTGAGATTCAATGGCTCCATAACCTGATCCTTGAATATTGGTCAGTACCACTTTTTCAACTTCACCCGAACTTGGCATGAAAATAACCTTGGAATTGGAACTCTTTGCCATGGCCTGCATGGCCTCCAAGTACCGGATTTGCATAGCGGGTTTAGAAGCCAAAATGTCGGCAGCTTTTCTCATCAATTTGGCAGACTCAACTTCTGCTTTGGCATTAATAATCTTGGATTCACCAATCCGTTTGGCTTCAGCGGCCATAGACAACGATTGCTGAACATTGGGAGGTAATTCCAAATCTTTGATTAAAATAGCTTCAATGTGAACACCCCAATCTTGTGCTGTTTTATAAATGATTGACTCAATGGCTTCTGCAACTTCTTCACGCTTTTCAACAACCTCTTGAAGCATTCGAGATCCAATGACATCACGTAATGTAGTTTGAGTCCGCTCCATTATGGCATTGTGAATGTTATCAATACCGAAAACGGCTCTTTGTGGATCAGTGATGTTGTAGTAAACCACTGAAGTTACCACCACACTAACGTTATCACGAGTGAAACATCTTTGCGCAGGAATTTCCCTAATGTTGATCTTAACACTGACAACATATAACTTTTCTGACCATGTGTTTACGTAAACCCATCCGGGATCAACAACCCTTGTAAGTGCACCAAAGGTTTGGACCAATCCAACGTCCCCCTGGTTCACTTGTTTATATGGATTAGAGCAAAAACAAGTGTACTTACCAAATCCACCAAAAAAGGCTCCTAAAGAGTTGATGAACAGCTGGTAGCTTTCCATCGGTGGTCTATCATAAGCCCTAGCAAATGACCTTTGTAAGATAGCATTTTCTGAAGGGTCTTCCACACGTTGGGGTTGCTTTCTGATCACTTTAGGGTTCAGTTCAAACGATGAAACATCAGCCATTTCTTATATACAATTTGCTCGATTTTCTTATCAATTGATATTCAGAAAAGTTGGTTCTGTCAAATATAACTACGGGTCGACTGTTTAAATACTTTCTCCGTAATCTTTGTCAAATCATCATCATATTTTTCTAAAACCATGTAAAAAACAATACTCCTGCATATTACTAACCCCTTCCTGTACAGCCCCGTACCTAATGTAGAAAGCCTCGTAAAATGATATCATTGGTCGTTTATGGCTCATTTTTGCATGACTAGTTAATAAAGTCCAATGCAGATTTAAGAAATACAGAACTGTTGTCTGCGAAATTTTGTCTTCTAAACATCATTGACATATAGAGCTTCAATTGAGAGATAAATACATCCGTCTTCATTTAAATTGCGTCCGCCAGCTACATTGAAAGATCTTCGATTACGACAATGTCAGTGTGCCGTTGCCGTTCATGTGCAAGGCAATCTAAGCGGTTGATATCTTGCATGTATTAAAGTGTCACCGTTTGTGGGTGGAGGCTGTGTAATAGTGGATGTTAACACAAACGTAACACAATCTACAAACTGACAATCACTGGTCATTGATGGTCATTCTCCGGCAACTTATTCCCTTAGATAATCGCAATAGTTTATTGATAAATAATAATAATAATAAAGAATAAATACGTTATAGATAAAACTTTATTTGACTCAATCAAATAAAACAATCAAAGCTTTCTTCCAGAATGGGGCATTCTGGAACCGTTGCGCAGCTTCTAAATTCTCCAACTCCATGACCTCAGGATCGTAAATTTGTCTGTCCTTATCAAGATCAATTTCATCCACACGTTTGAACAACTTCCAGTTTCTGGTCCACAACTTGTGAGCAGCCCAGAAAAAAAGAAAGACTGGGACACCCAAGTAATTTTGGAAGAAGGAATTGGCATTAGGCTTCCCCTTGCTGCCCTTGGGAAATAACGAAACATAAAATTGGGCAATCAACATCAACAAATTAATGGTAATTGATAAGTAACTTCCAACTTTGCCGTAAGGAGACACAAAACCCAATGTGTCCAATGGGATTCCTCTGTGTTCCAAAACAGCACGGAATCTCAAGTGACAGATACAGATGAATAACCAGATCAAAATGAATGAAAGACCAGAAATAGAAAGCATCCAGTTGAAAACAGTTTCTTGGTGCTTGTAAACAGCAATATAAGCAAAGAACGAAGTGAAAATAGTAAAAATCCAACCAAACAATGGTCTACCAGTTTTGTCAATGTAACCCATCCATTTAGGAGCGAAACCTTGTTCAGCAAGAGAAACCATTAATCTTGGTGTAGAGTACATGGAAGCAGTTGCAACTGAAGTCACAGAAACCAAGATAACAGCATTGATAATATGAGGTAACACTCGGACACCATTAGATTCAGCAGCAATGACATAAGGAGAAGCGTGAGTGGCACTACCAGCAGCACCCATCAACATATCAGAGTTATAAGGAACCAACAACCCAACGAAAAGTAACGAACCCAAATATAACACAGTGACTCTCCAAAGGATCAACTTACATGCAGCAGGTAAAGCTTGTCTTGGGTTTTCAGTATCAGCTGCAGCAACAGAAACGAATTCGAAACCACCAATGGAGAAGGAAGAAGTGACAAAGACACCACACAACCCCTTGAAAGCTTCTTCAGGTAAATAACCTGGATCTCTCCAGTATCTCCCACCAATAAAGCCCTTTGGACCAGCACCCAAGTCGATACAGAGACCAAAGATAACAAACCCAGTCAACATAGTAGCCTTAAGAGAATTCATGACAGTTTCTGCACGGCCATAACCACTAGCACCAAACAAGTTGATGGTAATGATGATGAATAAAAATATTGTAACCCAAATATCTTCATTAACAGATTCTGTCCAAAACTTAATAGTCATGGATGCAGTGACCAATTCCAAAGAGATAACAATCAACCATTGAGAAGCATAATTCCAACCTAATGAGAACCCTAAGGATTCGTCAATGAATTTAGTGTAATAGTTTTGGAACCCACCGTTCAACGAAGGATAAGCAACAGTCAACTCTCCTAAAGAATTAACGGTAGGAACCACCATGACATAGCCAACAATGAAATATGCCACCAATAAGAACAAGGGACCACCAGAACGTAATTTACTACCAGCGCCCACCAATAACCCAGTACCTAACCCAGTACATAAAGCAATCATACGCATGTGTAACTTACTCATAGCCTTTTGAGGTTTAGCACCTTTCTCGCTTTGTGGTAAGGGTTTAAATGAATCGACAAACTTCTCCCAACCCGTCATCTCTTTAGGTTCCAAGTAGATATGCTCCACTTGGACAGAGAAGTCTTTTGCCGACTCCTTGGTCGCATGCCTCTTGTGAATATCTGTATCGCTCATGATGAAAATCTGAAATGCAGCAAGTTGATAAGAGTGAATAAATCGAAATCACAACTGCGATAAAGAATAAAAAAAATATGGGGTAAATGTCAAACGCTTTTATACTTGAATCGCTTCCTTTTTTTTATGCAATACACCCGCTATCATCGGTCGGGGTATCTTTTGATTTCTTGTACATTGCAACATACCAAAAAGGGTTGGTGGAGTTTATCTAAAGTCCAAAGTACATGACATTTTGTCCCATTACGAGATTTACGCACGTTACGTACACCACGCACCCCCGTTATGATAGCTGATTCTCCGTTTCTCGTTGGCCCCTTTGAACTGAAGCCACTGCGAGATTCAGTTCTGGTGTGAGCCCATCCCATCGGCATTTCGTAAATCGTGTATTCTTTCTTTTTGCAACTTTGCATACAACGGCGTTTGTTAACAAATGCTGAAGAATGTACTGCAGGTACGTGATGCAACCTTCCAATGCGGCAGCGGGGCATTTGGGGATAACACCGCTGCAGAATGAAGAGAAGAATAGCGATATGGCCTTCCAAATTAAGTAGAACGGCTATTGCAATCACCGCAGGTGTTAACCCCTCAGTTAATATATAGATGTCATAGCATAACATACAGCGAGACTGTGGGGATGTACGCCTTCAGTAGTTGTCTGTCGTTTACTTTGGTCGGATACTTGACGTCTGTTGCCAAGAAAGGATTTGTGGCATTTTCCAAACTGCCGTGGAAATTTTACATAGCGGAAGGAGAAGGTGTGTCTCAGAATGGATGTGCTAAGCGAGGACTGGAATTGAGAGGTTAAGAGCTTACTGTGGTATATGTTCTCTCGCTTAGTGATATCAGTTTAGGAAGTCGTATCTTAAAAGAAATCCTTTACATCAGATAAGAAATTATCCTTAAGGGAACTGGTCGAGATAAGCTAACAGCTTACTTTTTTTCTTTTGGTATGGATAATTTTACTTATTTCGTATCATGTTCATCCTCTATCTTTAGTTGTGACGTCTGTTTGGCTGACTTCTTGTGGTGATGTTTTGTGTGAAGGCTTTTGTACCCGCTAACTTCCTAAATCGCCGCTTCGTTCTAGGTAGACCACATGAGAACGGCTGATGGCCAATGCTCCATTTCTTAGTAGGTCGGCCGCTAATGGCTGAGAGTAGAACGTACTATGAGCCCACGGGTAAGTGGAACTAAAGGAAAACACCAATAAAGGTGGGGTTGGAGTTTTTGAAAAGAAGCGCAAATCTCTTGAATTATAAGTCCGAACCCCATTCAAAATGATCTTCAAGTTAACTTTACTCCAATTGCCAATACTCCTCCGGACAGAAACTCATCTTGTGTTAAGACATTCTTCCTTGTTGTCCACATGGTTCAAGTAATGTAACATGGTTCACGTAATTTGTTCATCATGACTTCTCATTACTGCTATATTAAGTTACAAATTAGTCACCTACTAAAAGTTTTGGTTAAAACGTGTACTTCTAGTATGACCAATAAAGAGTTCAAATTAAACTAGATAAATTATCATATATGCAATTTTGAAATATAAAGAGGTTCTTTATAATCTGGAAGATCTAAGCAATCTTTTGAATTCAACTATATCTTCAAACGAGCTGCAAAGGCCTCCACACACAACAATCACTACAATATC
Source organism: Lizanozyma spartinae (assembly GCF_019049425.1). Lineage (NCBI taxonomy): Eukaryota > Fungi > Ascomycota > Pichiomycetes > Serinales > Debaryomycetaceae > Lizanozyma > Lizanozyma spartinae. Next base: position 193,692 of record NW_025065069.1, read on the forward strand.
ATCAGGCGATAAATGCTCAAGAGAATTAGTGAGTGCTTCCATTTGATTGAAAACTGTGCAAACAGCTGCCCCACATGCTGGCTCTACTACAGTACCAAAAGTATCGTAGAATTGAACAGACCCTCTAATGGCATCGTTGTCAGTTATAGGATGGTAATGAGTCTTGATGATGGAGTTGTTATGGTAGTATTCCAAAGATTTGTTGTTTAAGTGTGAGCATGCAAGGGAGGTGGCAACTGATTTAACTGAGTTTAAGGTAACAATCTTGTTAGCCTTTATGGTTTCACTAAATGTTGGAGCTTCGTTGCATTCCACAAGAATAACGTCCAGAGTCATGTTATTCTGTTGAATACCTTTGTAAATTCCATTGTATAACCCACCACCACCAACAGAGCAAACTATGCCTCTAACTTTCGAAACTAAACCCTTGTCTAACTGAGTTGCAACTTCATCAATCACACTAGAATGACCTTCCCAAATATCTGGATTGTCAAACGGATGACAATAGATAGGAATTGTTTGGTTATGGTCAACTGCAGCAATAATTGTTTTGAGATACTTATCAGCTTCATTAATATTATTGCCATAGATTAATAACTTTGCTCCATACAGTTCAAGTTTGGCTCTAACATTAGCTTTCGATACAGTTGGTAATGCAACAGTACATCTAATACCATAAAACCGGGCCAGATAAGCAGCTGCAAGACCAGCATTCCCTCCACTCGAGGCAAACACATGCAATTTAGAAATGTCTTCATTAGACCTTATGGCTCTTTGAATAGATGCTTGGATTAATCTGCCTATGCCTCTAAGTTTGAATGAACCACTTGGTTGTTCGTATTCATTCTTAAAAAGGATACGGCATGGTGGTTTAAAGGGTAATTTGTCTGTGACTTCTACCAAAGAAGTTTGGATGTGAGGAGCTCTTGAGGAGTTAGATACTTCTTGAAGAGACATGATTGGAGAATTATATCAAAGGAATTTATGCTAAAGTTATTACCATAACTAAGTTTACTACCTTGTATATGGATAAAGTGTTACTATTTATATTGCATGGGTGATGACCTTGACAAGCGAATCCCTGATGCCATTTCTCTTTACGAGAGATTCATCGGGTTGTTTTGACACATACACTCCGTCGTCTAGAACGGCAATTGTGTTCCTTATTCCACCGTTAGCACCCGTTTGCACCCAAAATACCCCTTAAAATGTACTACCATTTATATTTTTAACGTTGTCGATGCCTCAAAACCAGGCTGGCACATGACTCGGTGACTTCGGAGTCACGGTTGTGTTGGTAAAATAACTCGGTGCGAACTAACAGTGGGAAAATGTCAACGAGTCAAACCAGAGTCACTTTTTTTGCAGACTCGGTCGCAAAGGATCTGCACAACAAAGATACTCCATGAGGCAATTGGAGAAATGGACTTTATTCTCCGATGATCAAAGATAAGAGATGGTGGCGTGTCGTCATATTCGCTCTTTCCTCCTAATAATGGCTTTGAAAGATATGCAACGTAGTTTTAAGCTGCAAACTTTGCCTTTACTAATGGGATATGCCGTAAGGGAGGCAAAGTACTTCTCTTATTTAGTAAGAAGATTAATCCTTAACTAAGGAAGGTGGTTTGGGCCCATTACTGTGTCGCACTACCTAATGGATATTCTATTTAAAATCCTGGCGCTACCATAAATATATTTTACTTTATTCAACTTGACACTAATTACTACTTTCAGTATAAACTACCAAGAAGGTCCAAAAACGGTTTGGTAGCGCTCTGTGTAGGGGTGATCGTATAGAGGGCAAGGTAGTATATTCACATAAGGGAATTATAAGGTTAACCTATCAAAGATAATACGCCAACTCTCTTTACTAGCGTAGCGTTGAATAGTATTGACTATCAATACTATTAAATAGCAAGTGCTGGGATATCAATGCAATACGTTGGCAAAGTTGGAGGTTATGTTTACAACCAATGGAACTCGCTTAATCCAGCGACCTTATCAGGAGCCATTGATATCATCGTTATAGAACAACCTGATGGTACTTTACATTGTTCACCATGGCATGTACGATTTGGGAAGTTTCAGATAATCAAGCCTACTCACAAGAAGGTTGATCTTTATGTTAACGGGATCAAGACGGATATTCCTATGAAGTTAAGTGATGGAGGAGAAGCCTTTTTCGTTATGGAAGCTCGGAATGGAGCGGGTGTATCCAATTCAGTGATAACTAGTCCTGTTGTTAGTCCCGAGCTGTCACCTCCAGGATCTCCCAAGAGTGAGTCATCTCAAGAACTACTGATGAATCCAGAACCTTTGGATTTGAATGCTGAAGCTGATGATCCAGTGAAATTGAGTCTGCGATCTCCACAGAGTACTCATTTACCTATAAATTCCAAACTTGCTGGTAGTGAAAGCAACTCAAGAGTAGCTACTCCCTCGTTTATAGAAAAAGCTAAAACTCTTACTGCTCAATTGAATATTCCCACAAATGTTGATGTCAATGGTGATTTTTTAATGGATTTAGAAGGTTACAAGTCAAAGGGAAAGAAGGCTGACGACATTGATCAATTATTCAATAAGATTTTTGAAGAAGAATTAGAGCAAGGAAATTTGCTTCCAACGGATAAAGTTGATTCTGAAGCGCTGTGGAGTAAATATGTTGTTAAGGATGCTGATGGACAACTTAGAATCTCAAGAAATGCATTTGTTCAAGACGAATTTCAGGAAGATGAAACGGAAGGTAGTAATGCTCCACCACTAGAAGTTGAACTGATTGCTAGCGATTCGGGTACCGGTTCTGGAAGTTCTAATACAGTATCTAGTGGAACCAGCGGTAGTGGAAGCTCTGGCTCTGGCTCTGGCTCTGGCTCTGGCTCTGGCTCTGGTGAAACTAGTGATACTGATGAAAGAACTTATTTCAAGACTCTTCGTTTGACTTCAGAACAATTACAACTCTTAAACCTTCGTTATGGTGAAAATACCCTTAAATTCCAGTTGTCCCATTCCACTGCCCAAATCGAACTGTCACTTTTCCTTTGGAGGTCAACTACACCAATTGTCATTAGTGATATTGATGGAACTATCACCAAGTCTGATGCCTTGGGCCATGTTCTTAATTTAATTGGTAAAGATTGGACACATCCAGGTGTTGCGCAATTGTTTACCGAAATCCACAGAAATGGCTATAATATCTTGTTTTTAAGTGCAAGATCTATTGGTCAAGGTGACTCTACAAGACAATATCTTCGAGGTGTTGTACAAGAGGATGGGATTAAGTTACCTCGTGGTCCAGTGATTTTATCACCTGATAGAACGATGGCAGCTTTAAGAAGAGAAGTGATTTTAAAGAAACCTGAAGTGTTTAAAATGGCTTGTCTTTCAGATATCCGCAATCTTTACTTCAACAACTCAAGTTCAACTCAAAATACTGAACTCAATGATTACGATGAAAATGTTGGTGATGCTTTAAACTCCACGAATTTATTGTCTACTACTAATGATGATGAGAGAACACCGTTTTATGCTGGTTTTGGTAACCGGATCACAGATGCTATTAGTTATCGTTCGGTTCATATTCCTTCTCACCGTATTTTCACCATTAACCCCAATGGAGAAGTTCATATGGAACTTTTAGAGTTGAGTGGTGTGAAATCTTCGTATTTATTAATGGGAGATTTGGTGGACCATTTCTTCCCTCCAATTCAAGAATACATCGCTAACGATTACTTCAACGATGCTCAATACAATCGGTATCTTGAAAGTAAAGCTCAAGCCGAAGATGAAGGTGATGCTAGTACGTTAAAAAGTTCGGCTTTGAATGATGGAAGTCAATATTTAGCAGAAAGAGGTTCTATTCCTATTCCTGGGTCGCCTCCACCTCTGCTGTACCTGTGGGTGGGACAACGGTCTCCTCCGCATAATTTTACAGCCAGTTCACCTGAAGCTTCCTTATATGAATGGGAACAACTGTCTCCCAGATCACCTAGACTGCCTCGTCCATATAATCCTGAGCCCTTTGTTGGACGTGTTAGTGAGAGATATACTGATTTGAACTATTGGAGAGAGCCCTTGATGGACTTGAGTGAGCTCGAGAAAGATTCTGACGTTGAAACTGAACTGCCCAAAAGCAATTCAACAGCCAGTGGGCCTGGTACCAGTAGTATTGGTGGACCTGTTAGTATGTCTGATAACACTGTTGCTAATGGTGGTAGACCGTGGAGTCCAAGAACACCACCTGCCATATCTAAGTCTAACATTATTGGTGGCTCACCACCATATGTGACTTTGACACCTGAAAAGAGATCTGGCAATTCAGTGAATCGTAATAAAAGGGGTGAAATAATGAATAACGTTGGAAGTATAGTTAGTCCTTCCCCTAGCAATCCAATTTCTATATTGAAGTCTACTGCTGATTTGAATGACAGTCCCTTACGGAAGTTTATGCGTGAAGGTGACAGGGAGACGACACCGCAAACTGCCTTTAAGGATGAGGAATACGACGACGAAGACGAAGACGAAGACGATTACACTGATGATGACGATGATGAGGAAGATGAGGATTACACTGATGATGACGATGATGATGATGACGTTGACGATGACGACGATGAAGAAGATGATGACTTTGACGAAGAAGATGATTATGATGAAGAAGATGATTATGACGAGGCAGAAGAATTTTCAATTGAGTCAGAGGGTTTGATGTCTCCTTCAAAGTCTGCCAAAATCAATTGAGTTTAGTTCAATGTTATTGTTCTACAAGACCTTCTTTGATATTTCTGAGTAGATGACATTGGAAACGACAACGCTGCATACTGATCTCGCGATGCAAATCCCCGGTTATTAAAAGTCCTAATACTCGAATAGCAGATGTCATGTTTGTCACAGGTGCTACTTGCGAACCACGGACTAATTGGCCTGAAACATTTTAACGGATATACTAGCAAAGCTTGCAACTATTTAAGTTGCAACAGCTTTAATCGATCCTCTTCCCATCGCCTAATGCAGACATTTTTTATGAGGCATTAATAGAACAATAGGCTTGGGTTACTGTTTCAGTCGGTGAGTTCTATTGTTATTTTTACTAAATGCAATGTTTGTTTTTTCTTTCATGCAGACAAAAACATATGTAGTTGTAGGTGTGATTCAATATTAAAAAGTAGAGGAGGATAAACAGTCACACTAGCTCTAAAGTAAAGTCAAATCAAGATACGGTTGTTGGTAGTTAGATAGACGGTTCAATTTGACAAGAATTAATTAAGGCAAGTACAATGGAGCGCAAGAAAGGTTTTGGGATGGAGAATTTTATGAATATGCCGACACTGTGGAAATCGGAGTACAGAAACCAAGAATCGTGGCTTAATAAGGGATATTAAATTGAGATACAATAATCAAGTTTTCGTCCTTACCCACAGACACGTAACTTTATACAAAAGCATGCAAAATTAATGCATTAAGAAGCGCTACCATAACATTGTCGTGACTTTGATGATTATTTTTTAGCTTTATTATTTATCTCACACTATACATACAATTCATTAGATCACATAAAAAAATTCAGTGCTTCCGAATGGCGCGTTTGAGATTGCAAGCCTATGTGAAAATCTCGTAAAGAAGGAAAGAACTAAGGAAAGAACTTTTTTTTCAGTTTCGGGAATTAGCGCTTGTTCGCACACTTATTAAAGATGCCATAAACTAACGCATACGTAGCACTTTCCAGATTCAATGTCTTCAAGGCTGTCGTGCAATTAGCTTTTGCATAATACGTGGAGGGATGTGGAGTATATAAATTCACAGTACTGGGTTCAATTTCTAGACGTGTACGGTGAATATGTTAGTTGGTGCTTTTTTCGATGTGAATTGAGCATATATATCACTTAGATAATATTATCAGGTTTACTATTTTTGTCTTCAGTATGCAGGTAAAGCCATCCGATAAAACTGACCTAAACGGCAAATCGAGAGAGAAAGCGATAATTAGTAAATTCAGCCCCTTCTACTTACTTCAACCATACTATCTTAATTAGCTTCTGAATTAAGGAATATGGTAGAAGCTTAAAACGGGATGGCGTCCAAGGAAAAAGAAATAACAAATCAAAAGTACACAGAATTGAAGGCAAACATAGAAATCATATTTCTTTCAATTTCTGTCTGATTCAGCTTTGTGTCTGTCCATTGGGTCTCTGTTAACTTCAAACTAGTTTGATTCAGTCCTGTATAATCTAACGCGTGCACGTGATATTTGTCTATATGCCGTAATTTGTATGGATAATAAAAAAATTCAGCCACACGTGTTAGCCACCAAGACATAATGTCCAGATTGATTTCTTGCTTGAAGTGCATGGTCGAAGCTATACACGGCTATGATTGATCCAACTTCGCATATGTTTATGTAAATGTCAAGCCAATACGAACCCCATCGAATATCAAAATAGTACAGCTGTGTGTCAGCATATACCAAAAGGCTAAACGTTGGTAAGTTGTGTGTTACCCCTTTTTGACACGTCTCTTAGATGGGTTGCTATGCTATAATTAACCAATGTAACGAAAAACGTAAAGATGTCGGTATGTAAGTGCTCTTATCAGTACCATTTGTTATTTTTTCTTTATTAATGTTTAAAGTGTACACATTACTACGGTTTTTGTCTGGCCGGTAAAGAATTCTCACCACCTTATTGTTGCTTCGATATTATTGTACACTCTCAGCTTAGGTTTTTATCTCCCAACAGTAACAAAAACAGCACTTTATGCATTTTTGTACCGTTACCCATCTGACAATAACTTTTTCTATCAGAAGGTACAATTTATTTATTTCCTTCTTCTTTCTTTCTTTCTTTCTCTCTCTCTTTCACATCATCAACACCATCATCACCCGACAGTCATTTGAGCAATGATACCCTTGAAGATGTTGGCCCAACGGTGGTCCTCCATAATGGGTATTCAGGGAAAGGCTAAGATTCAAATGCCCCCCAGGAGATACTTGGCACTCGCTTGTCTTGTCTTTCTTGTATCAGGTATGCTTTTAACTTACCAACTGATTAATGATTTGGTTATTTCGGCAAACTATATCCCCAAGGTATTTCAAAGTCAAACATCAGAAGCTGGTTCTTTTGAGTTCCCTGTGGAATCTGTCTTTATAGAGAACAGTCATTCTCTTTCTTTTAAAAATGTCCAAATTCTGGAATCTATCCCCAAAATACCTGTTTCTATCTCCAAAATATTGAGAAAATTGGTCAAGAGTACCGATCCCGATTCATACATATCAACAAAACTTACTCCGTTCATTGCATTGTCTGAAGTAGAGGAACATCTTGAGGATTCTCGTTGGATTAACAGGCATTGGTTTACCTCAGAATCCGCCTCCCTTTATGTCCCCACTCAGAATGCTTATTTGGTAGTCACCAGAATTTCCTTTGTATCGGATGCGAAATTAAAGGAGTTGGGTGCTGATACCGACCCCAAAAAGGCGGAAGAAAAAGCTAAAACTGCTTGGTTGGATGGCAAATTGTCTCCTCTGATCCTGTTCCTCTATGGTCAACTCTTCTCTACTGATTGGACAGAGAAAGTGGGCTACAAATTAAGTGGTTACAAGTACCCTGCAATCTTACCTGTCAAGTTCGCTCTTCCTGAACACATCGATCTGAAACTTACTTATGGTCCCCAACAAATTCTGTTGGTTATGACTAAGACTGCTGAGTTGGAACATGAACCCTTGTTGATGTATTCTACTGTGATCGATAAAAAGACCTCTCAAATGTACGCTACAATGTTACATCCAGCTGAAAATGAAGAAGTTGATGAAGAAAAGAGGGCTTTGTCTTCATTCTATTCGTCCAACAAGAAACCCCAAGCTTTACGTTCAGTTAAGTTGAATGTGGCCGATAAGAAGGACGTTTCGTACACCAATTGGAGTGCTTTCGTTGATATCGCTGCTAGAACCCAAGAGAAGCCTTATGATTCTAGCATCATGTTCATCACCGACTTGAACACTATGCACACCATCAAATGTGAGATACACCTGGGTACATGTCGTACTGTATCTCAAGATGAGAAACCTCACAAATTGGGTAAAGACAAACTTGTTGGTGGATCTCAATTGATTCATATGTCTGAGCTTTTACTTGATGTCGACCCACAGGAGCTTATCGATAACCCCATTGCTCAAGATGTTTGGGTTGGGTTCACCAATTATGAATTGACTAATTGCGGTTGTGGGTCTCAAATAACCCGTCCAGCTATGACTACAGTCATTCGTAATTCTGATGGTAAATTCAAAATGATCCAATTATCATCTGCTCTTGACTTTAATTTGGATGTTGTCAGTTGGAATAACTTGAATGCCAAAGCACAAAAATGTTCTGGTTACAATAAGTTCAATGCTAAGAGTATCTTGAAATGGGAAAGTGTCATCACTGAAAATTCCATTGAAGATCGTTTGTCAATTGCCTTTTCAATGAGTGATTCAGCTACTTATGTACTTACTGTGAAAGGGTTTCTTAAGGAAGTTGTAAGAGCATTGATCTTACTCAAGGAAAAGAAGTTCAGAGGTTCCGATATTTCTTTGGCAGTGGGTAAATCTAAGCAATATTGTCAATACTATGTTCAAGAACAATCGGTCAGAAGACCCCAAATAGAAGGTGCAAGAGAACTCCACAAGGTAGGTACAAGTTTATATCAACATGCAGACTCTTCTTCGATAGAAGACGAGTATATGGAGGAAGACAATCCTGAAGATGTTCCACATGAGAATAATGAAGACAATAAGAATAAGCGCATTACATTATATCCTTCATACATTGAAAATCCCAGATCACATTTTGAGGAATTTTTTGTCAATGATGCTGAACCTGCATCAGCACGTAAGTTTACTCAATTTGGTCGTGGTGATGATGACAATAGTCCATACACTGACTACAAATATCTGGATCAAAAATTGGTTATTTATAATGCTTTCAAGGATTTGGAAGATAATAAAGATTTGAAGGTTTGTGATGCTGTCAGAGAGGATATTAACATTCAAATCACAACCCCTATCAATAAGGATAAAGCTTTAGTTGATGTTGTAAAGAAATACTTAACAAAAGATAAATCATTATCACAAGAACAATTGGCCTACTTTGAAGAATTTAGACCTTTCCTTAAAAGTAAGATGGAGGAAATGCTTAAAAGTGATGACTTCATCAATGAACATTGGTTTAGATTTGCAGGTACTAGTGCCTATTTGAAAGAATACGGTGTTTACTTTATGGTTTCAAGAGTTCTTTTCACTCCCCTGGGTGTTCGTGATAGACCAGCCTTTTCTATGTCTTATGCTCAAATTTTTAACTCTAAATGGGAAGAATTAGACGGTATTGATCTTATTGTTCCTGCCACAGATGATTCTTCAAAGAGGTTCCGTAAGATTAGATATCCTGATTTTATTCATTTCCCCACATATAATGACCCCAATGTTGGTGGTATTAAGTGGTACGGTCCAGAAGATCCAAGACTTATTGTCAGAAAGAATCATTTGGGACATGATGAACCTTTAGTCATCTTTAACCAATACCAAAGAGAAATTGTTGAAACTGAAGGTGCTGGTGATGCCGAGGAACAAAAGGTTAAATTCAAATATCAAAGAGTTCTCTATATGGGATACCCTTGGGAATTCCAAGTAGGTAAGGCTCATATTGACCCTGTTTCCTATGGGACTGGAAAATCAATGTATAACCGTGCTACAGCTATGACACTTTATGATAAGGATGGGAAATTACTTCCTCGTAAGGGCAAAGAAAAGAACTGGACTCCATTCCTACTGGAAAATGATAGAGTTGCAAATAATGGAATTGACAAGTATCTTTACTTTGTCTATAGATGGGAAAGAATTCATATTCTTAAATGTGAGATTCCTTCGGGTGCACTGCATGAAGCTCCTTGTTCATTTGTGTATAAGAATTGGCCCGACGATGGCACTGAACCTAATGGTATTGGATCACTTAGAGGTGGATCTCAATTGATCAGTGTTAATGAGATTGTGAAGAATTTACCTCTGCCATATAATTCCTTACCCCAAGAATACTGGCTTGGAATTGGAAGATCAAAGTTGAGTAATTGTGGTTGTGGTAAAGCCATGTACAGACCACAACTTATGCTTTTAACTAAGGCCTATGATGAAGATAAATATCAAATTTCTCATGTTTCTGCATTTGCATCATTTAACTTGGACATGATACCATGGAAGGCAGACAAACCTCAATACTTGTGTGGACCATGGCCCAATATCATTTTACCCAATGGTATTGCTCGTTGGGATGCAAAGACAGTGGAGGGAGAAATTGATGATGTTCTTACGCTTGCATATTCCAACTCTGATAAGACAGTTGAGTTGATGAACCTTCGTGGTATTATGAAAGAATTCTTCCGGATTAATGCCTTCAGAAAGTCTCCTACATTAGAAGAAATGGCAGAAGAAAAGGGTTCTGTTATTAAGAATGATTTCTTCAGTCTTTATTCTAATATCGAATGTATGGTGCAAAAGTCACGTGAGTTCTGTGCTGCTTATGGTAAGGAACATCCAGAAGAGCCCAAAGAGGAAAAGAAGGAATGAAATAAGTAACTAAATACTAAACCTTTCATAGCATAGAATTAATAATTTCATAGGAGACGAATGTGTGTAAAATTATAATGATGATTGTTATCGGCGCATGGCATTATCACCAACAATGATACGTTTAAAGATAATGTGAGTGTATGAATCTATAGTCCATAGATGCTTTTTATAGGCTTAGTTTCGATTTGACACATTCTGATCCTCCTGTAACTTCCTGCTTAATTGGTGGTATATCTCATTGAACAAGGTTTCGTTTAATCGTTTTCCCATGCTCAACCTTTTGCCCTATTCACTGGGGTTCTCCACCTTCCCAAATTTAGAAACACGCCCAGAATGTCTTACTGTTTACCGTTGCCTGATTTGTCCCATGAAGGACCATCTCGTCAATAACTCCAAAAGCAGTATGAGAATCGCCTAATTAGGCAACGAAAGTCCCGAATAGAACGAGTTGAGCGTTGTTAAGCATACATACATACAAATATATACTTATGAATAGGAGCAAATGTATATACGTATATGGATGTATATAGGTGTATGTAGACATGTATAAATATATATATATATAGATCAGCCAGTGTGATCTAATTGGGTTAGCACATGTGAAGCCGTATCTTGGTGGAAGATGTTAGACATAAGGTTTTTGGCTCTTTGGATATGTATATACTTACCTATAGCTGAAGGAGCAGCATTATTCGACCTTGGCAAGTTCTTTGGTCAAGGTAGTAATCCTGGTGCTAGTGGTACTAGTGGTACTAGTGAGGGCGAAGCCGTTTCATTATCGTCAGTAGTGGCAGCTTACATCAATACAGTAGAGAATCCATTTGCTTATGCACCTAAAGCTACACTGTGTCCCCTTGGGAAACCTTGGGCGAGAAAAGCTGGTTCTCTAGGAGATGCTGAAAAGTCCTACGTTAGTCAAAGACAAGCTAAGACTAACGTGGCATTAGTAGAATTCTTAGATCTGTGCAATATGAAAGGATTCAATGCATCAGCTTTTGTTTCAAATATATCCATCTCCAGAAACCTCACCATCGCTCTAGCTGTTAGTGGAGGTAGTTATAGAACACAGTTTGTTGGAGCAGGTAACTTGCTTGCAACAGACAACAGATATGATAGAGCCAAGTTGGATGGTCTTGGTGGGTTAATGCAAGCAAGTACTTATGTCACTTCTTTATCTGGAGGCAGTTGGTTGGTGGGCTCCTTAGCATGCAACGATTGGATTCCGGTTAACAAGATCGTAGATGGTACTTACAAATTATGGGATGTATCTACGACGTTTCTCGCGCCTAGAGGGTTGTTAAATGTATTGGGAAACACCATAACGTATGCCGACATGATTTTAGCAATCAAATCCAAATTGTTCGCTGGTTTCGCAACATCATTTGTGGACGTATGGGGTCGATTACTTTCTACGCAAATGTTCACCGATAAAAAATATGGGATAAGTTTCAAATGGTCAGATGTGACGTTATTGTCGCTGTTTGTTAGCCATGATATGCCCTTTCCAATCATGGTCTCCGCGGGTAGAGATCCTGGTACTTATGTCATTAACACCAACTCCACGGTCTATGAATTCTCGCCTTATGATTTCGCATCATGGGACCCAGCTATTAATAGTCTTATCGATACCCCATACCTCGGTTCAAGAGTGGTAGGCGGAACCCCAGTTTCTTGTTACCAGAACTTTGATAACGCTGGATTTATGATAGGCACTAGTTCGTCCGTGTTTGCGGTTCTTCTTCTGGATATCAATAAAAACACTCTGATTCCCAAATTCATTGTTAACTTAATCAATGGTGTCTATACATTCCTCTCTTTGCGACAAGATGTTGCGATCATTCCTAATCCATTCCGCGGTGTTACCAATGGGAATAACGCAGCTATTAGACAAGCTCGTGACCTCAACTTGGTTGATGGTGGTGTTGACGGCCAAAACATTCCATTCAGTCCCTTGATCCATCCAGCAAGACAGGTCGATATAATCTTTGCATACGATAATAGTGCTGACACCAAGGACCATTGGCCAGATGGATCTGCTATGGTTAACACTTATCTTAGACAATTTTCCAGTGTTGGAAGAAATATCATGTTCCCTCCAGTCCCCAGTAACGAAGACTTTTTGGCTCAAGGCTTAACCCAAAAGCAAGTATTCTTTGGTTGTTATGCATCAGAGTTGGATTACATCGTTGATGCTCATAAAGATTTGAATATTAAAGACACAGACATTCCACTTATTGTGTACACACCTAATCGCAAATACAGTTACAGTTCAAATACTGACACATACCAATTGCAATATCCAGAGGAACAAAGAGATGCCATGATTGATAATGGTTTTGATATTGCGGCAAACTTTGTTGACTCTGAGTTCCGCAAGTGTGTTGGGTGTGCAATCATTAGAAGAACACAGGAGAGGAATGGTACTCCCCAAAGTGAAGAATGTAAGGCATGTTTCGATAGATATTGCTGGAGAGGTCAAGCTGCTACCAGCATTTAAGTAATAATAATATATCAAAAATAGACAAAACTTTAATAATAATTAATACAAAAGCAATATTTTGCAGCAATCATTGTATGCAACATAAAAAAATAAACTCCGATACCGGGAATCGAACCCGGAACTGCTCTGTGAGAGAGAACCGTGCTAGCCGTTACACTATATCGGATAAAGTCTAACTAAAGCCATATTTTTCAGATTAAATAGTATATGTTTGATACACATACGGAGTACGGAGGGCATGGCATTATAAAGTCCTAGGTAGTTTCCCTTACGAATATAAGGTAATCGGCAATAATTGGGTCCCCAAGAAGACCTTGTATGACGAAGCCCTAAGTGCGGCTTTGAGGCTGGAAAATATGCCTCATAGGCTGGTATGGGGTTTGCTCTATACAGCTGGCGATGTGGATCTCATCCAAGTAGTAATTGCATGGTTTTGTACCATAGCAGGTAGTTTCCAACACTTGTACTCTCGGATGGTAAGTTTTAGTGCGGAAAACCAGCTCCTGAGAACGGCATCGAAAAATAAGGTTCAACCGTAATAGTCAAACTTTATTGGTTTGACCTCTACATTCTTACAGTATCACTCATGCTAACTGATTAGTTGAATGTCACCAATGTGAAACAGTTGGTGGAGTCAACTTCGTTCAAGAGCAGATTCTCGTTAACAAACACACGGGGTAATTGAATTGAGCCACGTTGTCAATTCAGTAGCAAGGTTACGCCTACAAATAAGTGCAGTACCATCAGAAAGGGAAATACTGTACCATCATAACTATACTTGATTGATAAATAGGCCTTAACTGATCAAACTTTTGCATAAATCACATTGTTGTTGGTAAAGGCTTTGATTGTTATTTTTATCTGTTTTTCTTTATCTTTATTCTTTATCTTTATTAGCTTTGCCTTTCTCTCATCATCATTTGACATCAACATATTTCCCGTACCTTCCCCCTCCCCCACGTGGCAGTAATTACAACGTATATTGCGGTTCATTTTCGCTTCCACTTTCGTATCTTTCTGGAAATCAATCTCTATCTGCAGCAGGTACAATAATATAATAAATGTTCTCACGTGGGGTCCAGTCGTCGCATCTAAAAGGCCTTGCTATCGACTCGTTACAGTGAGAATTTTAATCTACCATGTTTCACCTTGACAGATGGCTTCATTACCAAATTGACAGCAGTCTTGCATAGACTTCCGTTATGTAATAGTAATGATATGAATTTCAATAGGAATAATCTTATATTAAATTATAAGCCCAGCCACCACACGTCAAACACACTCTTCTCTTTCTCTATTAACTCCACCTTTTTCCATTCTTTGCTCGTTTATTATATTTATTGAGGTTAGTGTTACCTTAATACTATTATTCCTGCTATTACTGATACCTTCAACTAAGCAGGGGCCCCTTACTGGTGAACTGTTATCCATTCATAGCAGACTAAACCCTCATACTTGATCACTCTGGCTCCGGTTCCCCCTTCATTTAGGTATTGTTCTTCTTTGGGCTCGCTACCATATACAGAGAAACCCGCCAAGCCATTATTGGGATTTTTTTACCACGTTCAATACAATTAGACACTACCATCTGTGAGCATCATCACATCATAAGTATCATCACCATCATCGTTATTATCATTCTTGAGTTATAAAGTTCCCTTGTATCAATCCGTTGATCCAAGTCACGTATACATACAAACATATTATTATAGACGGGTTTCAACTTGATCTAAAAGATACTATCGCCATTTGTATTGGTTGAACCTATTGATCTGGTCATTAGGTAGTCTTTCTGTTTGTCTTTCACGTTTATTTCTGTCTCGTTTGCAGTCATACTAGCATGTCCCTATAGTTGACTATCCCTTATTCATATTCGAGGCAGGCACTAGCCAATTCAATTCCTTTCAATACAACAATAATAGTATATTGTATTATTTGACTGACTGACTGACCCAATCATCATCTCATTCTATATGACTGGTTCAACTTCAACCGCGGTTACTAGTCCCACAGTGGCTCCAGGTCATTCGTCACCTGCTATACCGCGTCCTTTGCCTACGTCTAACGTCTTGAGACGGCTATCAATCCTGGTAGGTCTTCCGGATGCCTCCATTCCACCTCCGGTTTCTCCGAGTCTTTGGGTAAGACCTTTGAAAAGTTCTATTGAAGTCCAGAAATATCGTTTGGCTCGACTAGATGAAACCCCTGTGACCAGTGGTAGAGCCAACACCATTGGTGGTACTATCGCCAGAGCTAAATCACCCCCACCACCACCACCAACAACAACTACTACTACTAAATCATCACTAACCAATAAACCTACGGGAGATCAACCAGATGTTAATATGACTAACTCGGGTACTGAGCCCGAAGTAGTTGATGCTACTAATAATTCCCTTTCAATCTTAGCACAATATATAAAGGCTGATGTTCTGCCTAACACATCTTCGGAGTTGGCTCGAAAAGCATACTTCCTGACTCTTGATAAACAACGACGGTTTCGACTGTTAGAAGTTTACCTGAAATACCTTTCCACGTCTTCACCCAAATCAAAAGCTAAGAATGACTTTCTTCGCAACTATTACTCCAATAAAGTGCTTGAGCATGAGCAACTGCAACAACGACAAGGTGATAATCAGTTGCATGTTTCTAAAACGCTCAATACGGATGTACATCAAGCAGAAAGCGACCTTCCAAAGAAACCTGAGGCTGAAATAAAGTCTAATAATGATATTCATGTCACGTTTGAACCTCATCCAACAGTTCCTTCAAAATCTCAATCTCAATCTCAAACAACTACTATACCCAGAACCAGACATTCACCCGTGGTCAAACGTCAACAAATTCAATCACCTCATCCTGGTCCAATTGTGGTTCCTCAGTTAAGAAATTTAGATATTAGTGGACCTTCTATTCCCAAACCTCCTACTGTAAGACATTTACCTCATGATTTTATGCATTGTCCTGTTGACCATTTGATCACATTGGTTTCACGTATGCTCCAATCACTTATTCGACTTAATGATAAGTCCTTACCACCACAAACAGTTACAGTGGTTGATAATTCTG
Source organism: Lizanozyma spartinae (assembly GCF_019049425.1). NCBI lineage: Eukaryota > Fungi > Ascomycota > Pichiomycetes > Serinales > Debaryomycetaceae > Lizanozyma > Lizanozyma spartinae. Next base: position 209,852 of record NW_025065069.1, read on the forward strand.
GGTCTACTTCAACCACCACTAATAGACAAGTTTTAACTCGATACCATTCCAGAGTGCCTCCTCAAATTTTAACATCAGCATATTTAAGTCGTCTTACCAAGTTTAATAACTTCACAGCAGCTACTTTACTCACAACAATCTATTACATAGATTTGCTTTCCCATAATTATCAACCATTTTTTACTCTTAATTCTTATACAGTGCATCGGTTTCTTTTGGTAGCTACGATGCTTTCACAGAAACTGATGGAGGATTTCTTTTATACTAATGATCATTATGCTCGAGTTGGTGGTGTGGCAGTGACAGAACTTAATTGTCTTGAATTGGATTTTCTTACACGTGTGGACTGGAAGTGTATACCTGCCAAAGAGGGAAAAGGTGGCATAAAGTATTGTAAAGAAGTATTAGATCTTTACTATAAGCAACTCATTGAATTGATGGGACAGAATATATCTACCAAAGAAGATGATCAGATTGTGTTTAAAGTTTCCCAGGAAGAAGGAGACGATGACGTTGATGATGATGATGATGACGACGACGACGACGACGACGAAGATCTTGACGAGAATGAGAATGATGAAGATTATGATAGTGATAGTGATGAAGACATGAACTGTGATTCACCAGTTGCATACTATCACTATGATTCAAAAGGGTACAGTTTTGATGGGTCATCCTCACCGCATTTGAAACGTCGGTATGATAGTTCTGTCACTAAATAGAAGAACTACCAACATAGTATGAAACTTAGCATAGGATAAATAGGATATAATGGAATTAAATATGTACATGTGATTGTGATTATGTAAGTAAAATCAGGAGCCTTTGTATCGGCGCTACCCGGTGCTGCTCAGTTTTTGGATTGAAAAGAATGAAAGCCAACATTAAACGGGATACAATTAGTTGATAGTTGCATTATCATTGTTATCCTCAAAACTTGCGTCATCATAATGGGAGTTTGTCTTTCGTGTCTTCGTGGGAACGATAACGAAGATGATTACGAAAACCAAGCACTATTAAACAACCAATCAGCATTATACTCCGAGTCACTCCAAGAAAATGAATTGAAACAACAACGGATGCAAGAATTGAATTCCATAGTCAACGATTTGTCTGAAAACTTGATCGATGTGTCGACGTTTCTTTCAAACAACATGTCATCTCCCAATACTCCCCATTTATCATATTCGTCAAGTAGTTTACCTCAAAACCAGCAACTGCAACTACAACTGCAACAGCAGCCATTATCTGCGGGATCTGGAGGACCAGGGAACTCAACTGGTGCCTTTGTGGATGATACATATCCTATCGTTGCATCTGGTGAAGAACAAGATATTATAGAGAGGGAAGCCAAGGCCATAGATCCAGTGATACGAGAAGAATGTAGAGTTCATTTACTGGAACCACTTTATGTTAAATTCTAGGAAAGAATCACATGCAGATACTACAATCACATTTATACCTATATTACATTCATATTTACATTCACTTCACTTCATTTCACTTTGTTTCTTACAACCATAGTTTAATATTTACATGTCAATTTGTTGTCTTGCGCACGACTCTTATCGATGTATGGAGAGAGACTCCAATTTTTTGCAGCATTTAATTCAGCGGTAAGCGATACCGACTAAATCATATAGCTGTGTTTTACTTCTTCTTCGCCTGGTAACCATGCTACTCTATAATATTCTAGTGGTAGCTTCCTTCAGCAAGTATGTGATGCTGTTGGGTGAAGTCACCGATACTGCTTTTCTCAATAATGTACTTGGATTCATTGAAAAGCAGCAAGAGAAGGATACCCAGCCGCCAAGGTTAGTAACCGACATGGCATCTGCGTCCAACACAACCAATTTAGTAGAAGCTTTTTACAGAGGGACTGAAAAGACCCATAAGAAATCAAAGGATATCGACTTCCATGTCGGGACTGGAGTCTTCTTTGATCTTGACAAGAAGAGAGTCACTATTGATGCAGAGGAAGAAACCAAAAAGAAGAAGTTGAAGATGAAACTTAAGAAGATCCTTAGCGAATATGACGATGATGATGATGATTGTGACGACGGGAAGAAGTTCTTTGGTATTTTTGGTCACAATGGTCTGCTTTCAGTTAATGACTCAAGTGTTCAAATGATGGGGGGAGTATCAGCATTGAATCAACTAGTTGATGGTGAAGAGAAGATCGAAGACTTTGAAAAGAATAACGGAATAAGAATAGGATCTGGATTTTACTTTGATTTGACCTTGGATAAGGATAAGGGAGACCTTGAAAAGGAGAATGAACAACTTCCTATGGTTCCTACTTCACCCAGGCCTCCACCTCCAGGGTACTACAGTAATCGTCGTCCTCTTTCTGATGATGGTTGTGAAAATGATAATGATAGTGATTCGGATGAAGATGAAGATGATTTAAAACGTTACAGTAACAAGAAATCTAAAAAGATTTGGTTCTGGCCCTTTAGTGTTGACGTTCAACACTCTAAGAATGATACTAATAAAGTTCAAATATCCTCAACGTATTTGCTTTCTCATGCGAAGGAAACCACCTCAAATCTCTTCACCACTAAGTCAACATCTTCAAACGTCACTGCCACAATAACAAACAAGGGTCATCTTGAACAAGATTATGAAGAAGAAGATCATGACTATACAAGCGGTGGATCGATGAACCATTATCCTGGTCTCTATGCTGTTACTATTATGATACTTACCACTGCTGCTATTATATATTATTACAATTGAATAATTATACTTATTCATTCCTGCAATGCCTTCAACCGTTCAGTCATCTCATAAAGAGCTGCTTGGTCTTCTTCATTCTCATGATGCATTTGTATGGGTTCTTGTGCTTGTTCTTGTTCTTGTTCTTCTGGCTCCAAAGATGTAAGGGTTTCAGAGTTTTGAATCAGTGATAACTTATCTGCCGTTAAATCTTCAATTATCTTATCCACTTCAATATTGGCTTCATCTTCTAATTCTTCATCCATCTCCAAATCAACCATATCATCCATCATTTCATTTATAATTCCAGCTTTCATCAATTCCTTGGATAATTCTTGAACTGCATTTGTCATAACCCCAATATGAACCAACAGATTAACATCTTTCATCACTGAAGTTGACGTGGCTAAAGATTTGGTTAATTTATTCATCTGCCATTGTTCATTGACTGCCATATTAATAGAGTCAATTCGTGTACGCAGTGTATACAACTTGTTATATTGTTTTTGGATGTTAACCAATTCTTTGGCATATACTTTGGCAGATTTCATGTCTCCCAGTTTAGCAGCCTTCTTTACTAAACTTTCAGTCTTCTTCTTCAACGGAGTCAACAGATTAAGTGATCTATCTAACTCTCTTTTATTCTTCCTTAATACCTGGTTAACCTTTCTCATCTGAACCTGTTAGTATATATATATAGATAGATAGATAGATATAAATCTCAGAATAGATTATCTTAGCGAATACATACTTGATCCTTGGGATCCGGCCCCCATATTGCTTTCTTAACGTAATCCATTATATGATGCTACTACTATAGAAGTTTAGCTGATCCTCTAATATGGTGTTGTTCTTTATAAGAAGCACCCTTGTTTACTTCTCTTTATAATGCACTTGCTTACAGGTCATGATACCGTTACACTCAGTGAGCTCTTGCTTATCTTGTTTGATGAATAGAGTTGTTTGTGAGAAAGACCGGGTAACCCCGTGTCAGTCGAAAGAGGAATATGTTGTCACCTGCTTACGTAAGTACATTCCAATGTCTGCGCCTTGTCATTCATTAAGGGGAAAAGCAGGTGGTTTTATATAAAGAGGCAATCTGGACTCAATCTCTTTTCACTTTATTATACATTTTTCACAACCAAAAAGATTCAATAATGCCTGAAGAAAGATCTCATGAAGATGTTAGACCATTAAATGGAGCTCAGACGCTTATATTAATTATTTTGTGTTTTGTGTTCCCACCATTACCTGTGTTCTTGTTAAAGGAGAATTCGTTATATAGTAGAGAGTTGTTACTCAGTATCTTGTTAACTATTTTGGGACATGTTCCAGGGGTTCTTTTCTCAATATACTACGTGGTAGTTGAGTATCCTAGAAAGAATGGGTTTTATTGTTGTTCTCAGGGTTATATTAGAATTGAAGACCATGAAAATGAAGATCCTGAGAGTAGACCAATGGAATCAGAATCAACCCATAATGAAGAACCAAATTATACTAATCCAGAAGCACAAGTACAAGAAGAAACAACTCATCAAGGTAGCAGTCAAAACATCCATTCTGAACCTCCAAGTTATGATGAAATCGCCAATAACAATCCATTCAAATCGGATCTCAAACGGGATAATAAAGTTCAGTTTTAATAATTAATAGAAGAATTTTTAACATTCTTTATTTTTTCAGTATTCTGTTTATAATATAGTACTAATGACATGTTTAACTTTCTAATGCCACCATGGCATTAGCAGTAAATCCTTCCAAATGAAATATACTCTTTTGACCAAGACTAAGTCTTTCATCATAATCAGATGCCAATTCAACTAATTTGGGTACCACATTAGAATCTCCAAGTTTTTCAATTAAATTGAATAATAAAGTCTTGAGAATAATTTTAGCTGGTATACAATGTGCCAACAATTCATAGTATGCATCCCTTAGTTTGGCTAATGTGGCAACGGATCTACTTTTCAAAACAGCATCAGCTATACCACTAATGATAATTTCCCAATCTAGAGTTAATTGAGGTCCAGAATTATTTGTTATTGGGATGGTTTCGTTTTGCATACTAATAGTTTCAAATGCTAATAATGATCGTCTAAGATTTCTATCTGATTTCTCTGCTAAATTATTAAGGAAACTGGTAATAGCTTGAGGGTCATTTGAATTAAATTTCACTTGTTCCTTTTTAGCTACCATATTTAAGATATCCCCAATTTCTTCAATTGTAGGTTTGGGTATTCTAACCAAAAGTGTTCTAGATTTAATAGGAGGAATAATATTTGAAATTGAATTACAAACCAAAATCAATCTTGTATTGGCAGAATACTTTTCCATTGTTCTTCTCAAAGCTGCTTGAGCATCTCTACTAAGACAATCAGCTTCATTAATCACAACCACTTTAAATCTATGTTTAACTTTCGAAGAAGTAAAATCAACTTGTTCAGTACTTGCAACATCCTTCAATAAATCTTGAATAACCACTCTATCATTATTACCCATATCAGATGGAGTAATTTCTAAATGATAAGGCGAACTAATGACATTAAACTCTAATTTCCGATTTGATGATGTTGTGAATGTTTTAACGTCAATCTTAAGTCTTTCCACTGCTGAACCAAAAATTTCCTGTAATGTAGCATAAACTCTGGTCTTTTTGCCCGCACCAGTTGGTCCATAAACTAGAAGATGGGGGAAATCTCCCGAAGCTGATAATGCCTTTAAATTCTGAGAAATCCGATCATGATATGACAATTGCGCTAATGTCTTGGGACGATACTTATCAACCCACAAAGACATTTGTAATTGATTGGATAAAGAAACAGTCAATAAAAGTATAGGAAATTTTGACGCGTAAATTTGAATCTATCGCTTTAAAAATATACAGGTTCTAGTACTAACTATGACCTATCACATTTATCTCAGATTTATTTATTAGTATTATATATACAATTATGTGACAAGTACCATTAATTAAACCTTAGGTTTCGTTCTTAAAAAATGTGTAGGGCAATCATACCCACCAGGATTCTTCTGTAAATATTTCTGATGATACGCCTCTGCATCGTACCAAACATCAAGTGGCTCCAATATCGTAACTATCTTATGATTAGGATACCATTCCTTCTGGAATTGATCTCTAACCTGTTTCGCAATCTGACCATCTTCTTCATTACTATATAAAATAGCAGAACGATATTGAGTTCCGGTATCAGGACCTTGAGCATTGACAGTTGTAGGGTCATGCATTCTAAAGAATAAACTTAAGATATCATTAAGGCCAAGGGTAGATGGCTCATATGAGATTTGAACAGCTTCAACAAAGTTGGTGGCTCCACTACAAACCTTTTCGTAGGTTACATCAGAAACATTCCGAAGTCCATTGGCATATCCAACCTTAATGTCAATTAACCCTTTATCACTAAGCTGCTTGGTGAAAAACTTCTCCACTCCCCAAAAGCATCCCGCTGATAAGGTGATTAGCTTGGACGTGGATGTTGTCTTTAACGTGGGGGATATCTTCACTAGACTCATACTACTGGAGTTAGACTGTTACAATAGATAAATAACTTGATTATTAATCAAAGGTATCGTTTGAAATAAAATGGTTGCTTCATGGTACATTTTGCTTCACGCATAGCAGAATCTCACGTGAACCGGGTAAATGTTTTTCCGGCTAACCATAACTTCAGAAGGCATCTACTGTTTGTTAACATATATATGTATAAATACATGTTGCTATCTACCGCTTTTTCTTAAAGCCAAAGATCGATCTCTTTTCCGATTTAACTGGGGTGGTGGCGTTCGAACCTGTGCCACTTGCTACTGTGCTACTATTCTTACTGGCACTGGTTTGCTCTGACTTAATAGTGGAAGAACGACTAAGCCACTTCTTCTTTGCTGGAGTATTGGAGGAATTTATTGTATGAAGAATTGTTGATGATGCTCGAGATGTGGTTTTATTCAACGTAGATTCCTTTCCGGTATCTTCCTTTATGGAATCAACTCGGAAACTCTTTTTGAATATCATACTTGTTCGACGCATAAGATCTGATTGGGTCTTATCGTTATTGTTGATATTGTTGTTATTATAATTAGTAGTAGTAGTAGTAGAAGGATTGTTAGTATTGTTGAGGAGAATATTGTTACTGTTGTTGCTGGTACTGCTATGTCTTCCGGTGTCTAAGCTTGAAATATCAGATGAGAAAGTAAATGTAGAGTCTTCCTCAGGTTTAGATGTTGGAGATGATGCAATGGCTGGAGGTGATAACAAATTATCCTTCTTATTGGTGGTAGTGGAAGTAGTAGTAGTAGTAGTAGCTGTTGTTGTTGTAGTAAAGGAACTATTATTCTCATCTTCTTGATGTCTACCAAATATGCTATGTTTAGTCTTTGCAGTAGCAGTAGTAGAATGAGAAGGTGTAGATGACATTTCAGAGGTACGTCTCTTATTGTTAACGTTCAAAGTATAATCTTCACCATGATATAAATTAGCAATATCAAATCCTAAATGTACTCCATCATTAGATAAATCTGCTTGATGATCTTGTTCACAAGTCTTTGAATAAAATAAAATATATGCACTGGCCAATCCTGGTCCACTGCCAAAGAATCTCATCACATATGATTCTTCTACTAATTCCACGGTTTCATCATCATAAAGTAACCATAAACCTGCTTTGATCTTACAGATTGCAACATAGTGTCCATGCATTGGTCCTCCTCCAATATGAATCACCAACGCATATAAATCGTATAATACAAACCCTTCATCTTCAACGTTGTCTTCTTCATCCGAATCACAATCGGTAGTATTGAACACTCTTAATTTGAAGGGATAACTTATAGGATCGAAAAGCTTAACCATTTTATCTAATTCTTCATTGTATTTGAATCTCTTGAAATTAATCACCAAAGTTTCAGGTAATGATTTCAATTTAATTGTTTTAGTGGCTTCTTGTAACGACGAGCAAGTGTTACAATAAAACTTATTTTGGGACCTTAATGTCTCGATCTTAGAGAAGTTATTCAAGCAATAATTCAACGAATATGAACTATTTCCTCGAGGAACATCGACTGATAAATCAAGAAACTTTTCATCTCTTGATGTAATTGTTTCACATGAAAGACATTTGGTTTCATTGGTGATAACCCCTTGGAAAATCTTATTACACCAATTATTCTTGGGTCCCAATTCCGAATCTAAGCATTCAATTATTTCATTCAACAAGTAATTGAAAAATTCATGAGCATCTTGATGCATGTTTGTTTGACGGAATAAAAAGTTCTTTTCCTTCAATTTGGTGATGAAATGCAGTGGAGAAACAACACCAATTTGAGATCTATTTTCCGTCATACATTCAAAGATTTCCTTCAATGCATAAAGTAAGGCCAAGTCTTCTGTCTGAGATACGGGTGCTTTTAACGAAGTATCTAGGTTGATTAATGGACCATTAATTAATGCTGATCTTTTCCTGTGTTCCGATGTAGGATGTGGACTATACAGATTGATTGGGTTAGTTAAGAATGGTTCTGGATATGGGATACCCACTACCACTACTGATGGAGCCAAGGGGTTCATAACTTCCACTTCCTCTGTTGTAGCAGCATTAGTATTATTGCTACTGTTATTGGTGGTGTTACTACTTTCATTCTCATCGTCATTAAGGGTGGTGGGAACACTCAGTAGAAAACTCTTTTTGAAAATATTTGTTGAAAGTGTTGAAGAACTACTAGGGGGTGGAGCTTGTGTTTGTGATTGAGGAATAGGAGGTAATGGTTGCAGTATTTGAGGCTTGGTTACAAACAATTGTAGGGATTGAATATCTGGACTATTTTGAATTCTTATTCTTTGATCAAGATCCAATTCACTACAATCTTTAGCTGCAACAGTATAATTGGAACCATGTTTCTTTTCATGGATAATACTCGAATGACCAATAGATGATGATACATTATTGTTCGAGGTTCCAAACTTTAATCCAAATATACTTCCTCTTTTGCCCCTGGTGTTAGATTTCTCTTCATCTGGTATTTCATCGGGTTCATGGTTATTCTTACTAGGATCCAGTTTTGACGATGATGATGATGATTTCTGTTCCTTTTGTCGTTTGGCTATCATCTGTTCATATTTCTGTATAAAAGGATGGGTTCTTATCCCATTCATTAAAAGCTTCGGTTCATGTTTAGTCTGCATATGTTGCAAGAGTTGAATTCTAAACTGTTCGGAATGGAATAAACATTGGATAATGGAATTACAGTAGCATGTATTGCCAAAGTTCTCCATTCCAAATATTTTATTGGAACCGTCACCATAGGGAAGCTTCGTATGATTACTGCGTAGGTCATTCGCAGACATAGGTACGGGAGGCATTGGCTTAGTCATATTTTAACAGTTGATTGCCTTTAATGTTAATGAAGATGCTGGTGTTTGCTTTGACGTGATTTAATTAGCGGTTTAAATTGGACCGCACTCTATGGGGTTTTGTGTCACTGAGGAGATAAGGTGGAGTTGCCGGATAAATAAAAGTTTTAGTATACGTACCTGTTTAGAGCACTAACTGCTGTGTTAGTTTGTTACGTATATTGTCATTTATGGAGGCTTGTTATTGTTAGTGTTTGGAATTTTCTCACGACTCTCAGAACTTCGGAAAGACTTTATGGTATTCACATCTTGTTGATGTTAGATGCCATTTACTCTGCTCGGGTAAAGTCGCAATAACATAGTAAAGTTTTATTGGCTCGGCTGACCCCATGTTTTACTCATTTGATTCACTTGTATTAATAGGATATTAGCTGCACCCTAATGGGGAAGTACTATCGAAGCCTTAGACGTTGACTAAAGCCGTGGAAAAAGGAAAGATCAGGTTGTTTACATATGTGGATTTCACACCCCACACACGCCATTCGCATACTTAAGGCTAGTATTTATTTGTATTCTTGTCTATGAGCTGTTCTAGTATAAGTACATCGTTCTAACCATAACCATTTCCATTAATGTTTTGCATACGCATTCTTTAGTGCGTAGAAGTTCCAAATTAGGAACGAGTACACTCAAAATCAGATATTAGATGTGCATTTTGTTGAATAGGAGGCCGTACCACATACCATCTTACAAGCGGACTTGCAAACGAACTTCTTCAAGTCATCTATGGCCATGGATCCTGTACCTTGCTTGACCAATGATAGTGTTGATGTTTTCTGAATTCGTAAATTTGTCTTCTGGATTTGGAAGTTGGTGTGTTTACAAATATGGCTTAATTTTCAAAGCGTACTTTATATATTTTAACATAAATTCTCGTATAAACTTAGTGTATATAGGGTATGCGGTAAAGTTATAAACTTACTCAAATCAATGTAAAGGCGATGGCCGCAATAACAGCTAAGAATGGAACCATCTTAGAGGAAGGGGCCATACCTTCGTAGACTGGAATAGTTTCGTTGGAAACATTACCAGGGCCTTGAGTATAATAGATAGTAGGCACAGAAGAAACAACTGGAACACTAGATGTAACAACTGAAGCAACAGTGGTTGCTGGGATGCTTTGATGGCAAACATCTTCGGTACATGTAACGGTGACTACAACAGTACCGTATTCAGTAGTGTAAGTGGTACCTTCTGGAGCGACGATTCCAGTAGGTTGAGCGTGGTGACAAACATCCTTAGTACAAGTAACAGTAACTACTTCAGTAC